>NC_091979.1:193204456-193306939 GCF_044704955.1 Pristiophorus japonicus | reverse complement strand
GGCACACAGAGGGAGAGAGAGAGAGGAGAGGCACACAGAGAGAGAGAGAGAGAGAGGAGAGGCACTTACACAGAGAGAGAGAGAGAGAGGAGAGGCACAGAGAGAGAGAGAGAGAGGAGAGGTACTTACAGAGAGAGAGAGAGAGAGAGGAGAGGTACTTACACAGAGAGAGAGAGAGAGAGAGAGGAGAGGCACTTACACAGAGAGAGAGAGAGAGAGAGAGGAGAGGCACTTACACAGAGAGAGAGAGAGAGAGGAGAGGTACTTACACAGAGAGAGAGAGGAGAGACATTTACACAGAGAGAGAGAGGAGAGGTACTTACACAGAGAGAGAGAGGAGAGACATTTACACAGAGAGAGAGAGAGAGAGAGGAGAGGTACTTACACAGAGAGAGAGAGAGAGGAGAGGCACTTACACAGAGAGAGAGAGGAGAGGCACTTACACAGAGAGAGAGAGGAGAGACATTTACAGAGAGAGAGAGAGAGAGAGAGGAGAGGCACTTACACAGAGAGAGAGAGAGAGAGGAGAGGCACAGAGAGAGAGAGGAGAGGCACAGAGAGAGAGAGAGAGAAGAGATGCAATTACACAGAGAGAGAGAGAGAGAGGAGAGGCACTTACACAGAGAGAGAGAGAGAGAAGAGACGTACAGAGAGAGAGAGAGAGAGAGAGGAGAGGTACACACAGAGAGAGTGAGAGAGAGAAGAGAAGCACTTACACAGAGAGAGAGAGAGAGAGGAGAGGCACAGATAGAGAGAGATTGAGAGAGGAGAGGCACTTACACAGATAGAGAGAGAGAGAGAGAGGAGAGGCACAGAGAGAGAGAGAGAGAGAAAGAGAGGAGAGGCACTTACACAGAGAGAGAGAGAGAGAGAGGAGAGGCACTTACACAGAGAGAGAGAGAGAGAGAGGAGAGGCACACAGAGAGAGAGAGAGAGAGAGGCACTTACACAGAGAGAGAGAGAGAGGAGAGGCACTTACACACACAGAGAGAGAGGAGAGGCACTTACACACAGAGAGAGAGAGAGGAGAGGCACTTACACAGAGAGAGAGAGAGAGAGAGGAGAGGCAGAGAGAGAGAGAGAGAGAGAGAGGAGAGGCACAGAGAGAGAGAGAGAGAGAAGAGAAGCAATTACACAGAGAGAGAGAGAGAGAGAGAGGCACTTACACAGAGAGAGAGAGAGAGAGAGGAGAGGCACTTACACAGAGAGAGAGAGAAGAGAGAGGAGAGGCACTTACACAGAGAGAGAGAGAAGAGAGGTACTTACACAGAGAGAGAGAGAGAGAGAGGAGAGGTACTTACACAGAGAGAGAGAGAGAGGAGAGGTACTTACACAGAGAGAGAGAGAGAGAGGAGAGGTACTTACACAGAGAGAGAGAGAGAGAGAGAGAGGAGAGGCACACAGAGAGAGAGAGAGAGAGAGGAGAGTGACTTACACAGAGAGAGAGAGAGAGAGGAGAGGCACTTACAGAGAGAGAGAGAGAGAGAAGAGAAGCACCTACACAGAGCGAGAGAGAGAGAGAAGAGGCACAGAGAGAGAGAGAGAGAGAGGAGAGGTACTTACAGAGAGAGAGAGAGAGAGAGGAGATGCACTTACACAGAAAGAGAGAGAGCGAGAGAGAGGAGAGGCACTTACACAGAGAGAGAGAGAGAGAGAGACAGAAGAGGCACAGAGAGAGAGAGAGAGGAGAGGCACTTACACAGAGAGAGAGAGAGAGAGGAGAGGCACTTACACAGAGAGAGAGAGAGAGAGAGGAGGGGTACTTACACAGAGAGAGAGAGAGAGAGAGGAGAGGTACTTACACAGAGAGAGAGAGAGAGGAGAGGCACTTACACAGAGAGAGAGAGAGAGGAGAGGCACTTACACAGAGAGAGAGAGAGAGAGAGGAGAGGCACAGAGAGAGAGAGAGAGAGAGGAGAGGCACACAGAGAGAGCGAGAGAGAAGAGAAGCAATTACACAGAGAGAGAGAGAGAGAGAGAGTCGCTTACACACAGAGAGAGAGAGAGAAGAGAAGCACTTACATAGAGAGAGAGAGGGCGAGGAGAAGCAAGTACAGAGAGAGAGAGAGAGAGGAGAGGCACTTACAGAGAGAGAGAGAGAGAGAGGAGAAGCAAGTACACAGAGAGAGAGAGAGAGAGAGGAGAGGCACTTACACAGAGAGAGAGAGGAGAAGCAATTACACAGAGAGAGAGAGAGAGAGGAGAGGCACTTACACAGAGAGAGAGAGAGAGGAGAGGCACTTACAGAGAGAGAGAGAGAGAGAGAGGAGAGGCACTTACACAGAGAGAGAGAGAGAGAGAGAGGAGAGGCATTTACACAGAGGGAGAGTGGCACTTACACAGAGAGAGAGAGAAGAGAGGTACTTACACAGAGAGAGAGAGAGAGAGAGAGGAGAGGTACTTACACAGAGAGAGAGAGAGAGGAGAGGTACTTACACAGAGAGAGAGAGAGAGAGGAGAGGTACTTACACAGAGAGAGAGAGAGAGAGAGAGGAGAGGCACTTACACAGAGAGAGAGAGAGAGGAGAGGCACTTACACAGAGAGAGAGAGAGAGAGAGAGGAGAGGCATTTACACAGAGGGAGAGTGGCACTTACACAGAGAGAGAGAGAAGAGAGGTACTTACACAGAGAGAGAGAGAGAGAGAGAGGAGAGGTACTTACACAGAGAGAGAGAGAGAGGAGAGGTACTTACACAGAGAGAGAGAGAGAGAGGAGAGGTACTTACACAGAGAGAGAGAGAGAGAGAGAGGAGAGGCACTTACACAGTGAGAGAGAGAGAGGAGAGGCACTTACACAGAGAGAGAGAGAGAGAGAGAGAGAGGAGAAGCACTTACAGAGAGAGAGAGAGAGAGGAGAGGCACTTACACAGAGAGAAAGAAAGAGAGAGAGGAGAGACATTTACACAGAGAGAGAGAAAGAGAGAGAAGAGAGGCACTTACACAGAGAGAGAGAGAGAGAGAGGAGTGGCACTTACACTAAGAGAGAGAGAGAAAGAGAGAGGAGAGACACTTACACAGAGGGAAAGAGAGAGAGAGAGGCGAGGCACTTACACAGAGAGAGCGAGAGAGGAGAGGTACTTACAGAGAAAGAGAGAGAGAGGAGAGGCACTTACTGTCATGTATCTTACATTATTATATATAACTGTATCCTAACATGCTATACATGACTGTAATAAGCTATGACCTGTAACCACCAGTATACCTTACCACCAGGGGTGCACTTGCAAGAGACAGGTATATAAGGACAGGTCTCAGGCAAGTGCAGCATTCTAGAGCTATGAAATAAAAGTTCAGGTCCAGTGTGACCTTGACTTCACGACATGCCTCGTGTGAATCTGTACTGAGGGGACAGGACTTTACAGTGGCGACGGGTTATGGGATTACAGAATCCACTGAATGGCGAACAACAGATCAGATGAAAAGTACAATGCTGGAGACAATTGGGACGACTTTATAGAAAGGCTCCAGCAAAGCTTTGTAACCAAAGACTGGTTAGGAGACGACAAAGCAGACAAGAGAAGAGCCCATCTCTTGACTAGCTGTGGCTCGAAAATATACGGTTTAATGAAGGATCTGCTGGCACCCGAGAAACCAGCAAGCAAGTCGTTTGAAGAATTGAGCACACTGGTAAGAGAGCACCTGAAGCCAGCGAGCAGCCCACACATGGCCAGACACAGGTTCTACAACTACAGATGCTGTGTGGGCCGACTTCGTGGCAGAACTTCGGACGTTGGCTAGTTTATGTGAGTTCTCCGATGAACTGAGGAGAGAAATGCTGAGAGACTTTTTCATTGAAGGAATAGGCCACACAGGCATATTCTGAAAGCTCATAGAGACCAAGAACCTGACCTGAGAGGCAGCAGCACTGGTTGCACAGACATTCTTGGTTGGGGAAGAAGAAACGAGATTGATTTACAATGCAGGTACGACAACTAACGAAATATCGGAACAAGAAGTTCACAGCAGTAAACAAGCTGCTCCCTCCACACACAGACAAAACCGGGAGAACAGGCTCTCGACAGCAGGCAGTGGCGCCAGAAGCCATCAAGGGCCACAGGAACGGCTGTTCACACCTCATCAACCCACAATGCGAGCAATCAACTACAAACTGAGAGAAGCTCAAGAGAGATCAGCCACTCGCAGTTCATTCTTTGGGAACAATGGAAGCTGGAGGTGTGGGGGTGGGCACTCGTCAAGGGGATGTCGATTTCAGCAGGCTGTTTGCAGAAATTGTGAATATACAGGGCATTTGGCCCGCATGTGCAAATAAACGGCAGCTTGGCTGGTATACGAATCGGATGGGTCGGAAAGCAGACCCATGTACAGCAGGTCAATACGATCAATTGCCGCTGCTCTTACAACAGGACACTTCCTGTAATGATGAGGGTCCTACTCAATGGGATACCTGTCAACATGGAGCTGGATACGGGAGCGAGTCAATCTCTCATGGGCGCTCAACAATTTGAACAACTGTGGCCGCATAAAAGAGACAGACCAAAACTCACAAGGGTCGCCACCAAACTAAGGACCTATACCAAAGAAATCGTACCAGTCCTCGGCAGTGCCATGCTCTCTGTCACACACAAAGGGATAGTGAACCGATTTCCCCTGTGGATTGTCCCCGGAGACCCCCCCAGCACTTTCAAAGGGGCCAAAGTCAAAATCTACATCACACAGGATGCGAGAGCGGTCCATCACAAGGCCAGAGCTGTACCCTATGTGATGAGGGAAAAGTTTGAACACGAACTAGACAGGCTTCTCCGGGAAGGCATTATATCACCTGTGGAATTTAGCGACTGGGCAAGTCCCATCGTCCCAGTCATGAAACCTGATGGATCCGTACGAATCTGTGGGGACTACAAATCTACCATAAACAGAGTCTCCCTACAGGATCAATACCCGCTGCCCAGAGCAGAGGACTTATTTGCCACATTGGTTGGAGGTAAATTTTTCTCAAAACTAGACCTCACATCTGCGTATATGACGCAAAAATTGAACGAGGAATCCAAGCTACTCATCACCATCAACACACATCGAGGCCTTTTCATGTACAATCAATGCCCATTCTGCATCAGGTCGGCAGCTGTCATATTCCAGCGCAACATGGAGAGTCTGCCCAAGTCCATCCCGGGGACGGTTGTATTTCAAGACGACATACTTATCACGGGCAGGGACACCGACTCCCATCTCCGTAATTTGGAGGAAGTACTAAAGCGGTTGGATCGGGTAGGCCTACGAGTCAAGAAATCCAAGTGCCTGTTTCTCGCACCCGAGGTTGAATTTTTGGGCAGAAGGATTGCCGCTGATGGAATCCGCCCATCACAGTCCAAAATAGAAGCAATTCGCCTGGCACCCAGGCCCCGAAATGTCTCAGAATTTCTCGGGCTACTCAATTACTTTGGGAACTTTATGCAGAACTTAAGCACGCTGTTGGAGCCTCTCCACGTGCTACTCAGGAAGGGGTACGATTGGTTTTGGGGAGACGCCCAGGAACGCGCCTTCAATAAGGCACGCAACCTTCTATGTTCCAACAGTGTTTTGACTTTCTTTGATCCAGGTAAAAAGCTAGTTCTCACATGTGATGCGTCAGCATATGGGGTAGGGTGCATTTTGCAACATGTCAATAGTGCGGGCAAATTACAACCCATAGCTTATGCCTCCAGGTCACTTTCGCGGGCGGAGCGCGGGTACGGAATGGTAGAAAAGGAGGCGCTCACGAAAATACATTCCATTGAGAAACAAAAACTCCACAGGACAAAATGATCCATCCGTGGCTAACTAAAGAAGTTAAGGATAGTATTAGATTGAAAGACGAAGTTTATAATAAGAACATAAGAAATAGGAGCAGGAGTCGGCCATCCGGCCCCTCAAGCCTACTCTGCCACTCAACAAGATCATGGCTGATCCAATCTTGGGCTCAGCTCCACTTCACTGCCCGCTCTCCGTAACCCTTCACTCCCTTACCATTCAAAAATTTGTCTATCTCCATATTCAATGACCCAGCCTCCACAGCTTTCTGGGACAGAGAATTCCACAGTTTGACGACCCTCTGAGAGAAGAAATTTCTCCTCATCTCAGTTCTAAATGTGTTATGTATGCAACCCTAGGCCACCTGTATCATACCGCCATTGAAGGGCATACCTGTTGGAGTCCCAAGGGATCCCAGCATCCCTTGGTAGCACTGTATATAAGCAGGCCTCCCATGCTGTACCAACACTCAGCAGTTTGAATAAAGGAGCTAAGGCCACATTTATTCATTGTCTACAGTACTCAGTTACGTTACTTTATTATGAGCATAACAACTGGCGATGAGATAACGAATAAGCATGTGAAAATGCAGAGGACTGTTGGTATCCTGGAGAAATCCTCAGATTGGGAGGCCTTCGTGGAGCGACTCGACCAATACTTCGTGGCCAATGAGCTGGAAGGGGACGAGAACGCTGCCAAACATAGGGCAATCCTCCTCACCGTCTGTGGGGCAACAACCTATGGCCTCATGAAGAATCTTCTAGCTCCGGTAAAACCAACAACCAAATTGTATGAAGAACTGTGTACGCTGGTCCGGGAGCACCTAAATCCTGATGGCAAGGTATCGATTCTACACATGTCAACGGTCTGAGGGCCAGGAAGTGGCGAGCTACGTCGCCGAACTAAGGCGCCTTGCAGGGCATTGCGAATTCGATTCGATTGGTGACCTATGTCTACAGTCCTCCTGGACAGGTCTACTATGTCGCCCCTCTCATCTGGCGCTCGTGGAGCAGACCTGCCGCGTCCACAAAACCTCTGTGGGGTCGGTGCCGTCCTGGGGACACCTGGGGTGCCCTGTGGCAAGGTGCCTGGGCCCAGTACCTCCAGAGTGGAGGTGGGACTGGCTGGAGGAGCACTAGATGGCCTTCGGGTGGAATGCCTTCTGGAGCCTGGCGATGCAGGCTCCTCAAAGTCCGCGCTCTCATCCGTTGAGAACAGACCCAGCAGACTGACGGGCGAGAATTGGAGCTCTTCAGCACCAGATGTAGGATAGTCCGGCGAGTCCGGCCCCGCGCCCCCACCTTCTGGGCTCGGTGGTCTTGTCTGGGGCCGTGCTGCTGGCTGAGCTGACAAACACAAATGAGGCTATTAGAGGAGAAGGGGGTGCTAGGATCACAAGGTGAGTCCAGCGCTACATGCAGAATATACACTACAAAAGCACCACCGCTCTCAAAATCATTACAGACATCACATTTCATGCTCATCAACAAATTCTGCATTGTAATGATTCTCATGAGGCCATCATTATTTAGAGGACACTTTTAGCAATCATCTATCATATATCATATATTATTGGTTGGACATGAGTGGGTGTGGCATCTATTGACTTTATATCACGCAATGGTGTACTCATGTGGCATCATTTTAGGGTCTGTAGCTGCTCGCGTGGCCGTCCGGGAGTGGGTCCCTACTAGTGAGAGCACCTGCTACTCCATGTCAGTGAGGTCGCTGATGACTGGTGGCCACCCACCCATTCGTCTCTGCTCGGCCCTATTCCTCAATAGCTTCTTCTGTAAAAGGTAACAGGACGACATGGCATGAGATCATTGCGTGATATCATTGCTCGGTACTGTCACAGAGACTGATACAACACATAACCGACAGATGTAATCATGATTATTATGATAATTATCATTCTTTGCCAAAAGATGTACACCGTGACCGCAGGCTTTGAGTACAACATTCTCGGTAAAAGTGAAAGACCTCACATCTGATTATAGTCACTTATGACTCTTACAAATCAAATTATTTAAATATATGAGTACATGTTACTAAATGTAATACTTACTCTGGCGGATCTGACAAGGTCGTTCCATCGCTTTCAACATTGGTTGCCCTCACGCACCTCGTTGGTCGCCGACGAGACCACCTCTGCTATCTTGGCCCATATCTCCTGGTAGGCCTTTGGGGTGTGCTTCCCACTCCCTCCCTGGGTCAAATCATCCCAGCGTGACTGGACCTCCTGCATGAGGGAGGCATTTGCCTCGTCCGAGAACCTCCTCGCTCTCTTTTGTCCTCCCAGTTGTTCCTCTCCCAGCTCACTGCTCTCTCCAGCGTCAGTTTCCACAGTGTGCTGTGTCGCCTCTTCCACTCCCTCCATTATAGGCGCCAAAGTAATGGAAATATCTGGCTGCTAACAGCTAACTTTTGTCACACAATTTGCTATAAAGCTCGAAACTCTCCCTCCTACCTCCCAAAGCAGCCAAACAAGTACCCACACATACCTTCACTCTCTCTCTGCTCTCTCTCTGTCTCCTCTTATGCACATGTAATGATGACCCCTGACCTCCTGAATCGCAGGAAATGAGTGTTGCTAAGGACGGTGACACTTTACGGCAGAAGGTCAGGGAGATTTAACGCTAACGCCCATTTCAGTTCGCTCGCGGTAACGCCCAATTTTTAAAATGGAGACTAAGGGCTTTGAAAATGGGCGACAATCCGGCGATCTGAAAACCCATATTTACTGCCCATGCCGGAAATAACGCCCATTTTTGGGCAATCTGTACAAAAGTGCCAATTCTAGCCCATGGAAAGAGTGAGAGACTCATACACAACGAGACAGACTAAGAGACTCGTACTCAGGGAGAGATTCACTGAGAGATTTTACAGAAAAAATTGTACACAGCTAGAGGCACGTACAGATACTCAGTGAGAGAGAGAGGCTTATACACAGAAAGACACAGGACAGAGAGCAGGAGGTAGACACAAAGATCTACACAGGGAGCTTATACATAGAGAGGGAGAAATGACAGGAGTCTGATGGAGAGGGAGGCTCATGCACAGGGAGAGAGATGGAGAGAGGAGGGAACAATCATACAGAGATATACTCATAGGAAGATATTACTACAGTGACAAGGAGACTCACAGAGAGACATACAGAGAGGCACACACACAGACTAATGAAAGGAGGCGGGACAGGCAGAGAGAGGAAGATTCATACACAGAGAGAACACTAGATAACTATCAATGAAGAAAGCCATTCCATCCATCTTCTTTCATCCAAACAGAAAAATCCCAAACTCCCTCTTCCCACTGTAGCATCCAATCATTTCTTAAAGAACTCCAGGTTTTCTGCCTTCAATACGTCATCTGGAATCTATTCCACCCATTGATCACACTTCTCAAAATATCATTCTCAAAATGACCTTTTACTAATTTGAACCTGTGCCCCCTTGTCCTGCTCTGTCAATCAAATTTAAAGTAATATTTCTGATTTACTATTCCCTTAACTATCTTCTAAACCTCTATAAGATCCCCTCCCAGATCCTTCCTTTCTACAACAACAAATTGTATTTATATAGTACCTTTAACGTAGTAAAACTTCCAAAGGTGCTTCACAGAAGTGTTATCAGAAACAAAATTTGACACCGAGCCACATAAGGAGATATTAGGACAGGTGACCAAAAGCTTGGTCAAAGAGGTAGATTTTAAGCAGCGTCTTAAAGGATGAGAGCAAGTCGGAGACTTTTAGGGATGGAATTCCAGAGCTTTGGACCTTGGCAGCTGAAGGTAATGGTGGAGCGATGAAAATGCCTTGGGACATTTTACTGCTTTAAAGGCACTATATAAATGCATGCTGTTGTTGTTGTAGATCTCTTTTAACATCATCTTGAGCACTTTCAATAACATTGGTGGAGGACAATTTTTCCTTTATTAATGTCCCTGAATTACATTTCATCTGCTGTTGTTTTGCCTGGTTCTTCTTCTTCTTAGGCGGTCCCTCGAATCGAGGATGACTTGTTTCCACACCAAAAAGGGATGAGTTCAATGAGTTCACAGGTGTTTCAATGAAGGACCTAATATTCCAGGTTCCGAACTGCATATTGAAGGCCTGGTTACAGTTGTAGGGACAGACATTCACACATTGAGGTAGAGAGACTCAGACACTAACAAAGAGTGTGAGCTTCTATCCCATCACTCCAGACTTGAATCAACTCTAGGTCTCACTGATGGAAGAGGACAATCTGCTGAGAAAATCTCTGTCAGCTTGTACCCTGATAATCTTTTTTCTTATTAACAGGTTGCACAGGTATGGAGGAGCAAGGCTGCGGAGGAAGTGGTAAAAACGAGGACAAGGATATTGAATTGAATGCCTTGGGCAATAGGAAGTCAGTGGAGGCTGACAATGGAAGGAGTGTCGGGGAAAAAATTAAGACTTGCATTTATATAGTGTCTTTCATGACCATAAGACTTCTCAAAGCAATTTGCAGCCAATGAAATACTTTCTGAAGTGTAGTCACTGTTGTAATGTAGGAACCATGGCAGCCAATATGCACACAGCAAACTCCCACAGACAGTAATGTGATAATGACCAGATTATTTTTTTTGTGTTGGTTGAGGGATAAATATTGGAGAGAAAACTAGGGAGAACTCTTTTGCTCTTCTTTGAAATAGTGTCATGTGGTCTTTTACGTGCAGACAAGGCCTCGGTTTAACGTTTTATCCGAAAGACGGCACCTCCGACAGTGCAGCACTCCCTCAGTACTCAGTGTCAGCCTAGATTTTGTGCTCAAGTCCCTGGAGTGAGACTCAAACCCATGATCTTCTTTTGAATCAAAGGAGAGAATGTTACCACTGACCCACAGCTGAGGAGTGTGACAATAGTATGGGTTAACATGCAGTGGGCTATGTTTTGAGCACATTATGGTTTATATAGGAGAGTATTTTTGAGAGGTTGGCAAGTGGAGCAATGGACAAGTGAAGTCTGGAGGAGAAAAAGATATGAGACCATAAGAACTTAAGAAATAGGAGCAGGAGTAGGCCTTCTCACCATTTAATAAGATCATGGCTGATCTTCAACCACAACTCTACTTTCCCACCTCTATCCCCATACCCTTTGATACTCTTACAGTGTCCAAAAATCTATCTATCTCAGTCTTGAATATAATAGTGACTGGACATCCCCAGCCCTTTGGGGTAGAAAATTCCAAAGATTCACAACGCTCTGAGTGAAGAAATCCTTCCTTATCTTGGTCTTAGATGGCCGACTCCTTATTCTGAGACTATACCCCTTAGGTCTAAACTCTCCAACCAGGGGAAACAATCTTTCAGCATCTACCCTGTCAATCCCCCTCAGAATCTTACATGTTTCAATGAGATCACCTCTTAATTTTCTGCACATCAGAGTGTACAGGCCCATTTAACTCAATTTCTCCTCATAGGACAACCCTCTCATCCCAAGAATAGAAACATAGAAACATAGAAACATAGAAAATAGGTGCAGGAGTAGGCCATTCGGCCCTTCTAGCCTGCACCGCCATTCAATGAGTTCATGGCTGAACATGCAACTTCAGTACCCCATTCCTGCTTTCTCACCATACCCCTTGATTCCCCTAGTAGTAAGGACTTCATCTAACTCCTTTTTGAATATATTTAGTGAATTGGCCTCAACAACTTTCTGTGGTAAAGAATTCCACAGATTCACCACTCTCTGGGTGAAGAAATTCCTCCTCATCTCGGTCCTAAATGACTTACCCCTTATCCTTAGACTGTGTCCCCTGGTTCTGCACTTCCCCAACATTGGGAACATTCTTCCTGCATCTAACCTGTCTAACCCCGTCAGAATTTTAAACGTTTCTATGAGGTCCTCTCTCATTCTTCTGAACTCCAGTGAATACAAGCCCAGTTGATCCAGTCTTTCTTGATAGGTCAGTCCCGCCATCCCGGGAATCAGTCTGGTGAACCTTCGCTGCACTCCCTCAATAGCAAGAATGTCCTTCCTCAGGTTAGGAGACCAAAACTGTACACAATACTCCAGGTGTGGCCTCACCAAGGCCCTGTACAATTGTAGCAACACCTCCCTGCCCTTGTACTCAAATCCCCTCGCTATGAAGGCCAACATGCCATTTGCTTTCTTAACCGCCTGCTGTACCTGCATGCCAACCTTCAATGACTGATGTACCATGACACCCAGGTCTCGTTGCACCTGCCCTTTTCCTAATCTGTCACCATTCAGATAATAGTCTGTCTCTCTGTTTTTACCACCAAAGTGGATAACCTCACATTTATCCACATTATACTTCATCTGCCATGCATTTGCCCACTCACCTAACCTATCCAAGTCGCTCTGCAGCCTCATAGAATCCTCCTTGCAGCTCACACTGCCACCCAACTTAGTGTCATCCGCAAATTTGGAGATACTACATTTAATCCCCTCGTCTAAATCATTAATGTACAGTGTAAACAGCTGGGGCCCCAGCACAGAACCTTGCGGTACCCCACTAGTCACTGCCTGCCATTCTGAAAAGTCCCCATTTGCTCCTACTCTTTGCTTCCTGTCTGACAACCAGTTCTCAATCCATGTCAGCACACTACCCCCAATCCCATGTGCTTTAACTTTGCACATTAATCTCTTGTGTGGGACCTTGTCGAAAGCCTTCTGAAAGTCCAAATATACCTTGTCCACTCTACTGGAAACATCCTCAAAAAATTCCAGAAGATTTGTCAAGCATGATTTCCCTTTCACAAATCCATGCTGACTTGGACCTATCATATTACCTCTTTCCAAATGAATCAATCTAGTGAGCCTTCATTGCACTGCCTCGAAGGCAGGCATTTCCTTCTTTAGGTATGGAGACAAAGCTGTATACAGCGGTTGAATGTTTCAGCAGCAGTGGGGAGTGAAGTAAATGAAAGAGGGAAAAAATGCACTTATATTGCACCTTTCATGTCCTGTGGCTGTCTCAAAGTGCTTTATAGTCAATTAATTACTTTTGAAGTAGTATGTAGGCAAACACAGCAACCAATATGTACACAGCTAGGTCACACAAATAGCAATGAGATAACTAACCATTTAATCTGTTTTAGTGTTGCTGGTTGAGGGAAAAATATTGGCCAGGCCCCCAGGAGAATTACCTGCTCTTCTTCAAATAATGCCTTGAGCTCTTTCGTATCCTCCCGAATGAGAGAACAATAAGCTTTGTTGGCTGTTACCAAGGGAATGACCAATCAACAGGAAGCTAAACAAACAGGTTTGTGTACAAATCTGTGAGATGGTAACATTTCTCAAGAGTTCTTTTAAGTTTCTGACATGTTTAGCAGCTGAGTCACACATATAAACATACAACAGTGATAGGAGGAAAAGGCCTGAAACTTCAAGCCTGCCCACATTCCTGATGGCTGGAGCATCATAACTAGGCGGGGCTGAAATTGCCCCCCCCCCCCCCCACCTATCGTATTTTTAATTTTTTCTCCGCCCCAATCCATGCAGTATTTATGGCGGCTGCGGGGCGAAAGTGTGTGTGGGAGGGGTCAGCTGCTGCTCTGACTCATGTAGCAAAGGGTAATGGTCGATGGGTGTTTTTGTGACTGGAAGGCTGTTTCCAGTGGGGTTCCGCAGGGCTCAGTACTAGGTCCCTTACTTTTTGTGGTATATATCAATGATTTAGGCTTGAATGTAGGGGGTATGATTAAGAAGATTGTAGATCTAAAAAAAATAGGCTGTGTGATTGATAATGAAGAAGAAGGCTGCGGACTGCAGGAAGGTATCAATCAACTGGTCAGGTGGGCAGAACAGTGGCAAATGGAATTTAATCCGGAGAAGTGTGAGGCAAAACATTTGGGGAGGGTAAACAAGGAAAGGGAATACACAATAAAGGATAGGACACTGAGAAGTGTAGAGGAACAAAGGAACCTTGAAGTGCATGTCTACAGATCCCTGAAGATAGCAGGCCAGATAGATAAGATGGTTAAGAAGGCATATGGAATACTTGCCTTTATTAGCCGAGGCATAGAATGCAAGAGCAAAGAGATTATGCTTGAATTGTATAAAACATTAGTTAGGCCACAGCTAGAGTACTGTGTGCATTTCTGTTCACCACATTGCAGGAAAGGTGTAATTGCATGAGAGAGGGTACAGAGGAGATTTACAAAGATGTTGCCAGGACTGGAAAATTTTAGCTATGAGGAAAGATTGGATCAGCTGGCGTTGTTTTCTTTTGAAAAGAGGAGGCTGAGTGGAGACCTTATTGAAGTGTATAAAATTATGAGGGGCCGAGATAAAGTTCCCTTAACAGAGAGGTCAACTGTCATGTATGTACTTTTGGGATCACTAGCCACTAGATGGCGTCACTGTTGCAGCCCATTGGGCTGCACGCATGTGTGTGCAGCCCAAGTATAAAAGGCCAGCCATTTTGTATATTAGTCACTTTGGGCCTTATTAAAGCAGAGCCAAGGACATACTTCTTGGAGTTAAACAGTACTCAGTCTAACAGTTATTGCACACACAATGGAATTTGCTCGGCTGCAGCAATATTTCAGAGGAACATGGAGAGTCTACTGAAGTCTGTTCCCAGAACCGTTGTGTTCCAAGATGACATCCTGATCACAGGTCGTGACTTCGATGAACATCTGAACAACCTGGAAGAGGCTCTACATCATCTGGACAAAGTGGGACTCAGACTGAAACGCTCAAAGTGCATCTTCATGGCACCAGAGGTCGAATTCCTGGGGGAGGGAAATTGCTGCTGACAGCATCAGGCCCACGGACGCGAAAACCAAGGCCATCAAGAATTCACCCAAGCTGCAGAATGTGACGGGGCTGCATTCATTCCTTGGACTACTCAACTACTTCAGTAACTTCCTACCTGAATTGAGCACCTTATTAGAACACTGCACATGCTGCTAAGAAAAGGCGACAACTGGGTGTGGGGTGCGTCTCAAGACAGAGCTTTTGAGAAAGCCACTTCTCTGCTTTGCTCGAACAAGCTGCTGGTGCATTATGACCCATGTAAGCGTTTAGTATTGGCCTGTGATGCGTCATAAAATGGAATTGGTTGCGTACTCCAACAAGCTAATGAGTCGGGTAAACTTCAACCAGTCGCGTATGCTTCAAGAAGTTTGTCTAAAGTGGAAGGAGCCTACAGCATGGTAGAGAAAGAAGCACTAGCCTGTGTGTATGGGGTTAAAAAGATGCATCGGTACCTGTTTGGTCTTCAATTTGAACTGGAAACAGATCACAAGCCGTTCATTTCACTGTTCTCTGAAAACAAAGCTATCAATACCAATGCTTCATTCCGCATCCAGAGGTGGGTGCTGACATTATCCGCTTACGATTATGTCATTCGCCATAGACCTGGCACCGAGAATTGTGCCGATGCTTTGAGCCATCTGCCATTGCCCACGCAGAGGTGGAAATGCCACAACCTGCAGACCTACTGTTAGTTATGGATGCTTTTGAGAGTGAAGGAACCCCCGTCATGGCTCAACAAGTTAAGACCTGGACCAGCCAGGACCCGATTTTATCGGTGGTGAAGAGTTGCATCCTCAAAGGTGATTGGTCTGCCATGCCCAAGCAAATGTGCCAGGAGATCAAACCTTACATTCGTTGCAAAGACGAACTGTCTATTCAGTCGGATGGTATACTGTGGGGCAATCGTGTTGTTATGCCCAAGAAAGGGAGAGAGAAGTTTGTACGTGAGCTACATAGCACACATCCAGGCATTGTAATGATGAAAGCTGATATGTCCTTATTATACAGTATAAATGTACACGAGGCCCATACTTGAGAGAAGGTCACTCTCTGACCAGTTACCTTTATTACCAAGACCTCAAATGGTGAAGGTGGGTGGAGCTTCCCTTTTATACCTGAAAGTCCAGGTTAGGAGTGTCTCCCACAAGTTTGTCCGTTGTGGTGGTCAATGTTCTCAAGGTGTACAACTTAGGTCAGCTTATACATGGGTTACAATGATAGTTGAATACATGACATCACCTCCCCACCAAAGTATTATTGGGATCACAGGTTAAGTCTCTCTGGTGGTTTACGCTCCCTTGTAGAGCGCCTGAGTTGGGGCTCCGGTTGTTGGGCGCTGGCCTGAGTGTCTGCTGTTTACAGTGCCTCAGACCTGTCAGGACTGCCCACAGTGACTGGGCTCTCCTCCACTTGGTTCCGGTGTTCGGTCACCTGTGGTGGAGTAAACTCTACGTCGTGTTCTTCCTCTGCTTCTTCTATAGAGTTGCTGAACCTCCTTTTAGTTTGATCCACGTGTTTGCGGCAGATTTGTCCATTGGTAAGTTTAACTACCAAAACCCTATTCCCCTCTTTGGCAATCACACCGCCTGCGAGCCATTTGGGACCTGCAGCGTAATTAAGGACAAAAACAGGGTCATTGACATCAATACATCGCACCCTCGCATTCCTGTCATGGTAGTCACATTGTGACTGAAGCCTGCTCTCAACGATTTCTTTCATAGTAGGGTGTATAAGGGATAACCTGGTTTTGAGCATCCTTTTCATTAGCAGCTCTGCGGGTGGAACCCCTGTGAGCGAGTGTGGTCGGGATCTGTTGGCCAACAGGAGGCGTGATCAGCGGCTTTGTAGGGAACCCCCTTGGATTCTGAGCTTCCCCTGTTTGATTATCTGCACTGCTCGTTCAACCTGGCTGTTTGAGGCCGGCTTGAACGGTGCCGTTCTGACATGGTTGATTCCATTGCCTGCCATGAAGTCCTGGAATTCAGTGCTTGTGAAGCATGGGCCATTGTCGCTGACCAAGACACCCGGTAGACCATGGGTGGTGAACATTGCCCGTAGACTTTCTACCATGGCAGAGGATGTGCTTGAATTTAAAATGGCACACTCAATCCATTTGGAGTAGGCGTCTACTACAACCAAAAATATTTTTCCCATGAAAGGACCTGCGTCGTCCACATGGATGCGTGACCATGGCTTGGCGGGCCAGGACCAGGGGCTAAGGGGGTCTTCCCTGGGTGCATTGCCCAGCTGAGCACAAGTGTTGTACCTGCGAACACAAAATTCCAGGTCTGCATCTATCCCTGGCCACCAAACATGTGACCTGGCAATTGCCTTCATCATGACAATGCCCGGGTGCTCATTGTGAAGTTCTCTGATAAACACCTCTCTGCCCATCTGGGGCATGACTACTCGGTTTCCCCACAGTAGGCAATCGGCCTGAATCGAGAGTTCATCCTTGCACCTATGAAACGGTTTAAATTCCTTAGGGCATGCCCCGTACGTGGCTGCCCAGTCCCCATTCAGGACACATTTCTTAACTAAAGACAGTAGCGGGTCTTTATTTGTCCAGACTTTAATCTGACTGGCTTATCGCTTTCGAAAGCTTCAACAGCCATGGTCATCTCAGCATCATGCTCAGTTGCCCCTCAGCGGTGGCTAGTGGGAGCCTGCTGAATGCATCGGTGCAGTTTTCAGTGCCTGGTCTGTGCCGAATTGTGTAGTCATAGGCAGCTAACGTGAATGACTACCTCTGTATGCGGGCCGATGCATTCGCATTTATGGCCTTGTTGTCGGCGAAAAGGGACGTTAGGGGTTTGTGATCTGTCTCCAGCTCAAATTTCCTGCCAAACAGGTACTGGTGCATTTTTTTTACAGCATATACACATGCTAGCGCTTCCTTTTCTACCATCCCATAGCCCCTTTCTGCCTGGGACAGACTTCCGGCTGTAACTGACCATTAGCATTCACATGCTGCAACACACAGCCGACTCCATAGGACGACGCATCGCACGTTAACACAAGTTTCTTACACGGGTCATATAACGTTAACAGTTTGTTGGAGCATAACAAATTGCGTGCTCTATCAAAAGCCCTTTTCTGGCTCTCCCCCCAGACCCAATCGTGACCTTTGCGTAGGAGCACGTGTAGCGGCTCTAACAGTGTGCTCAATTTGGGAAGAAAGTTTCCAAAATAGTTCAGGAGCCCCAGGAACAAATGCAGCTCCGTCGTGTTACGGGGTCTGGGTGCTCTCTGGATCACTTCCATTTTGGATGCTATAGGTCTGATCCCGTCTGCTGCTACCCTCCTCCCCAGGAATTCTATCTCCGGAGCTAAGAAGACGCACTTCGCCTTTTTCAGTCGCAGCCCTACCCGGTCCAGTCTGCGTCACACCTCCTCCAAGTTGTGGAGGTGTTCTTCAGTATTGCAACCCGTGATGAGGATGTCGTCTTGAAAAACCACCGTCCTTGGAATCGACTTGAGGAGGCTTTCCATATTTTGCTGAAAGATCGAGGCGGCCGAACGAATCCCGAACGGACATCTGTTATACTCAAACAACTCCTTGTGTGTCGTGATGGTGGTCAGCTTCTTCGACTCACTCACCAGCTCCTGGGTCATGTAAGCTGAGGTCAGGTCCAATTTTGAAAAATGTTTGCCACCGGATAGCATTGCAAAGAGGTCCTCCGCTGTTGGTAGCGGGTACTGGTCTTGGAGTGACACCCGATTGATGGTGGCCTTGTAATCGCCACAAATCCTGATCGACCCATCCGCCTTGAGCACCGGCACGATCGGGCTTGCCCAGTCACTGAATTCAACTGGCGAGGTGATGCGTTCGCTCAGCAGGCGGTCCAATTCACATTCTATCTTTTCCCGCATTACGTACAGCACCGCTCTGGCCTTGTGGTGTACTGGCCTGACGTCCGGGTTTATGTGAATAAGTACTTTGGCCCCCATGAAAGTGCCGATGCCGGGTTGAAATAATGAGTCAAATTAGTCCAGGACCCGTGAGCATGATATTCGCTCCACAGAAGAAATCGCATTGACATCGCCCCATTTCCAGTTCATGACAGCAAGCCAACTCCTCCCCAATAGTGCGGGACCGTCCCCCGGGACAATCCAGAGTGGCAATCTGTTCTCCGAATCTTTGTGGGTCACGACTACCATGGTGCTGCCTAGCACCGGAATTATCTCCTTTGTATATGTCCGTAGCTATGCGTCAATCGGCAATAATTTTGGTCTCCTGGCCTTGGACACCCGCAACCTTTTGAACTTTTTGATACTCATCAGGGACTGGCTGGCCCCCGTGTCTAGCTCCATTAATACTGGGATGCCATTGAGAGCACTTTCATCATTATCGGTGGCGTCCTGGTATATGAACTGTGTATGTGCTCCACATGAACTCGCTGAACTTCAGCTTCCAGAGATTTCCCCCAGTATTAATTTGGCCTCATAGGGCTTACACAATTTCCTGACTAATAAGGATTTCCCTCAGTTCCCCCTTCTCACTAGACCCTCGGTCCCTTATTATTTTCGGGAGGTTATTCGTGTCTTCCTTAGTGAAGACAGAACCAAAGTATTTGTTCAATTGGTCTGCCATTTCCTTGTTCCCCATTATGAATTCACCTGATTCTGACTGCAAGGGACCTACATTAGTCTTCACTAATCTTTTTCTCTTCACATATCTATAGAAGTTTTTGCAGTCAGTTTTTTTGTTCCCTGCAAGCTTACTCTCATACTCTATTTTCCCCCTCCTAATTAAACCCTTAGTCCTCCTCTTCTGAATTCTAAATTTTTCCTAGGTCTCAGGTTTGCTGCTCTTTCTGGCCAATTTATATGCCTCTTCCTTGGATTTAACACTTTCCTTAATTTCCCTTGTTAGCCACGGTTGAAGCACAAAAAAGTTAGTATACATCCACAACAAGTAATCAGGAAGACAAATGGAATATTGGCCTTTATTGCAAGGGGGATCGAGTATAAAAGCAGAGAAGTCTTGCTACAACTGTACAGGGTATTGGTGAGGCCACACCTGGACTTCTGTGTACAGTTTTGGTCTCCGTATTTAAGGAAGGATATGCTTGCATTGGAGGCTATTCAGAGAAGGTTCACTAGGTTGATTCCGGAGATGAGGGGGTTGACTTATGAAGATAGGTTGATTAGGTTGGGCCTATACTCATTGGAGTTCAGAAGAATGAGAGGTGATCTTATCGAAACATATAAGATAATGAGGGGGCTCAACAAGGTGGATGCAAAGAGAATATTTCCACTCATAGGGGAAACTAAAACTAGGGGGCATAGTCTCAGAATAAGGGGCCGCCCAGTTAAAACTGAGATGAGGAGGAATTTCTTCTCCCAGAAGGTTGTAAATCTATGGAATTCTCTGTCCCAGAGAGCTGTGGAGGCTGGGTCATTGCATATATTTAAGGCGGAGATGGGCAGAATTTTGAGCGATAAGGGGATAAGGGGTTATGGGGAGCGGGCAGAGAAGTGAAGCTGAGTCCATGATCAGATCAGCCATGATCTTATTAAATAGCGGAGCAGGCTCGAGGGGTCAAATGGTCTACTCCTGCTCCTATTTTTTATGTTCTTATGTAACACGTACCAGTGTAACATCAGTTCCCCCTGATCTGTGGGGGTACAGACTGCAGGAGCTGAGTGACATCTTGAAAGCCTTTATCTACTCGGGCTACCAGTCTCGCTAAGGTAGGCCCCAGAGTCTGGATGGCAGCCATTGGAGATTCCAGCAAAGTGGCAAAGCCTGGTAAAATCGACTCCTATTGTGAGGGCCTGGCTGCACCACTCTAAAGGAGGCCAAATACTCTGCGGTAAGCTGCAAAGTGCTGATGGCTTGCGGGCTCGTCCGTACTTTCAACCATGGTGATGAAACCTCTTGGCAGGCCTTCCAATACTTTGTACAACAGCTTGTCTGATGCAGGAGGTTTTATTTTCATAGTTGAGCTCTTGAAGTTTGTACCTCATAATCCCCAACCACGAGTGAAAAACCGTGTAGTAAAATCAGAATTTGATATCATCAGTTTTCATAAACCAACAATCCTGATTAATAATAACAACTTGCATTTATATAGCACCTTTAACATAGTAAAATGTCCCAAGGTGCTTCACAGGAGCGTCATGAAACAAAATTTGATACCAATCCACGTAAGGCGATATTAGGTCAGGTGACCAAAAACTCAGTCAAGGTTTTAAGGAGCAGCTTAAAGGAGGAAAGAGAGGTAGCGAGGCAGAGAGGTTTAGGGAGGGAATCCCAGAGCTGAGGGTTGAAAGTCTAAGGGCTAGATTTTACACTTTTGTGCGTATCGCCCAAAAATGGGTGTTATTTCCGGCATGGGTGGTAAAAATGGGTTTTCAGATCGTCGGCTTCTCGCCCATTTTCAAAGCACCTAGTCTTCATTTTTGAAAATGGGCGTTACCGCAATCGATATGAAATGGGTGGTAGTGTTAAATCTTGCTGATCTTCTGCCGTAAAGTGTCACTGTCATTAGCAACGGCATGGCAACACTTGATTCCTGTGATTCAGGAGGTCAAGGGTCATCATCACATGCGCAGAAGAGGAGACAGAGAGAGAGGGAGATGAGAAGGAATGAAGGCGTGTGTGGCTGTGGTGTGTGCTTGTTTAGCCATTGTGGGAGGCACAAGGGAGATTCACCAGCAGCAAAAAGCCTACTAAGCACCAAGAACATAGTTGGCACCGAGTTTTTGTCCAACAAATAAGATATAACATGGAGGGATGGTGGAAGCCCTGGAGCTGGTAGCCAAGAACACTGGTGGCAGAGGGCTCCCAGTGGTCTCTGAGCGTGGCACTGCACCCCAAGGTGCCGCACCCCCATTGCCAACCACACAGGAGAGCCAGGAGCAACATCGGGACCGTCCTCTCCCGTATCTGTCCAAGCAGCGGTTCAGCCGTCGCCACCCCCCCCCCCCAGCCACCACCCCCCCCCCCCCCAGTGAAGCATCACCTGAGGAGCACCTCAGCCAGGCGGCTTGGAGTCAGGAGGGGAAGGGGAAGGGGTAGAGGTGGGGAGGAGAAGTGGCGGGGTGGGGGGGGAAAGGTTGGTTTTTACAGAAATACTGATGATTTCAGACAATTGTTCGGTTTAAATGTTTTTTATTTAACAAAACCTTGTTGCGCATTGGCTCAGATTGCTGCACCGTTACGCGCCGGTGATTCCTTAACATCAAAGGGTATAATGACACTTAACTTCAATCAACTTAACCTTTAACTGGCACCAAGGTGATGCCCACCATTGATGTTTGACCTGCACACCCAACAGTATGTCAGCCGTGTAAATAACACCAACGTTCTTTCAGGCAAAGCGCTCATTGATGAGCTCCTGACGTAAGGCTCTTGCAGCTATCATGCCACCACGGGCCCTTTCATGCGGTCTACAGTGGGTTGGGGGCATGGCTTCAGCATCAGCCTGCTTGTCTGGGCCGATGTCAGAGTCCACCTCCTCATCCTCCTCTTCCTCTCTCTGATGAGGTGGACTTTCAGATTCATCAGGCAATTCTTGTCCCCTCCTGATAGTCAAGTTATACAGCATGGAGCACACCACCACGAATTGAGCTACCTGCTCAGGGTAGTATTGGAGCTCGCCTCCTGAGTGGTCCAGGCATCTAAAGTGCTGCTTCAGCACTCCAATGGGTTTCCCCACGATATTGCGAGTGGCTCTTTGGCTCTCGTTGTAACGCCTCTCGGCTTCGGTGTGGGTGTCACACAGGGGGGTCATCAACCAGGGTGGCGAGGCCATATCCTTTGTCATCAAGCATCCAGCATCGACCTTGTGGCTGATTGTTAAACAAGTCAGATACAGTGCTCTCACGCAGGATGTGAGCATCATGGATGCTGCCCAGAAATTTAGCATTCACTGCCATTATAATTTGCTGGTGGTCAACAACGAGTTGGACATTCATGGAGTGGAATCCCTTGCAGTTCCTGAAAACCTCTGTAGCTGGAATGGTGCTGATCTTACATGTTTGATAGCATTGAGCTTCATGAACTCTTGAAACTCCTGACTGGTGAAGCACGATTCGTTGTCACTAACAACAATGTCAGGCAGACCATGTGTTGTGAACATAACACTGAGATTCTCAATGGTAGCTGTGGATGTGCTGGATGACATGATTATACGCTCTAGCCACTTCGAATATGCATCCACCACAACTAAAAACATATTCCCCAGGAAGGGACCTGCGAAGTCTATGTGGATCCTGAACCATGGTTTGGACGGCCACGACCACAGTCTCAGCGGCGATTCCGCTGGTGCTTTGCTGAGCTGCATGCAAGCATTGCACTAATGCACACATGATTCCAGCTCAGAGTCAATTCCTGGCCATCATACATGAGACCTGGCGATGGCTTTTGTCATGTATTCAACTATCATTGTAACCCATGTTACAAGGCCACCATCAATCGGGTGTCACTCCAAGACCAGTACCCGCTACCGAGAGCGGAGGACCTCTTTGCGACGCTATCCGGTGGCAAATATTTTTCAAAATTGGACCTGACCTCAGCTTACATGACCCAGGAGCTGGCGAGTGAGTCGAAGAAGCTGACCACCATCACGACACGCAAGGGGTTGTTTGAGTATAACAGATGTCTGTTTGGGATTCGTTCGGCCGCCGCGATCTCTCGGCGAAATATGGAAAGCCTCCTCAAGTCAATTCCAAGGACGGTGGTTTTTCAAGACGACATCCTCATCACGGGTTGCGATACTGAAGAACACCTCCACAACCTGGAGGAGGTGCTACGCAGACTGGACTGGGTAGGGCTGCAACTGAAAAAGGCGAAGAGCGTCTTCTTAGCTCCGGAGGTAGAATTCCTGGGGAGGAGCATAGCAGCAGAAGGGATCAGACCTACTGCGTCCAAAACGGAAGCGATCCAGAGAGCACCCAGATCCCGTAACACGACGGAGCTGCGCTTGTTCCTGGGGCTCCTGAACTATTTTGGTAACTTTCTTCCCAAATTGAGCACGCTGTTAGAGCCGCTACACGTGCTCCTACGCAAAGGTCGTGATTAGGTCTGGGGGGACAGCCAGGAAAGGGCTTTTGATAGAGCACGCAATTTGTTATGCTCCAACAAACTGTAAACGTTATATGACCCGTGTAAGAGACTTGTTCTAATGTGCGATGCGTCGTCTATGGGGTCGGGTGTGTGTTGCAGCATGTGAATGTCAATGGTCAGTTGCAGCCGGTAGCTTATGCCTCCAGAAGTCTGTCCCAGGCAGAAAGGGGCTACGGAATGTTAGAAAAGGAAGCGCTAGCATGTGTATATGCAGTAAAAAAAATGCACCAGTACCTGTTTGGCAGGAAATTTGAGCTGGAGACAGATCACAAACCTCTAACGTCCCTTTTAGCCGACAACAAGGCCATAAATGTGAATGCATCGGCCCGCATACAGAGGTGGGCACTCACGTTAGCCGCCTATGACTACACAATTCGGCACAGACCGGCCACTGAAAACTGCGCCGATGCACTCAGCAGGCTCCCACTAGCCACCACTGAGGGGACAACTGAGCATGATGCTGAGATGGTCATGGCTGTTGAAGCTTTCGAAAGCAAAGGTTCACCTGTGACAGCCCGTCAGATTAAAGTCTGGACAAATAAAGACCCGCTACTGTCTTTAGTTAAGAAATGTGTCCTGAATGGGACTGGGCAGCCACGTACGGGGCATGCCCTGTGGAATTTAAACCGTTTTATAGGCGCAAGGATGAACTCTCGATTCAGGCCGATTGCCTATTGTGGAGAAACCGAGTAGTCATACCCCAGATGGGCAGAGAGGTGTTTATCCGAGAACTTCACAATGAGCACCCGGCATTGTCATGATGAAGGCAATTGCCAGGTCACACGTTTGGTGGCCAGGGATAGATGCAGACCTGGAACTTTGTGTTCGCAGGTGCAACACATGTGCTCAGCTGGGCAATGCACCTAGGGAAGACCCCCTTAGCCACTGGTCCTGGCCCGCCAAGCCATGGTCACGCATCCATGTGGACTACGCAGGTACATTTATGGAAAAATGTTTTTGGTTGTAGTAGACGCCTACTTCAAATGGATTGAGTGTGCCATTTTAAATTCAAGCACATCCTCTGCCACGGTAGAAGGTCTACGGGCAATGTTCGCCACCCATGGTCTACCGGATGTCTTGGTCAGCAACAATGGTCCGTGCTTCACAAGCACTGAATTCCAGGACTTCATGGCAGGCAATGGAATCAACTATGTCAGAATGGCACCGTTCAAGCCGGCCTCAAACCGCCAGGCGGAACGAGCAGTGCAGATAATCAAACAGGGGATGCTCAGAATCCAAGGGGGTTCCCTACAAAGCCGCTGATCATGCCTCCTGTTGGCCAATAGATCCCGACCACACTCGCTCACAGGGGTTCCACACGCAGAGCTGCTAATGAAAAGGACGCTCAAAACCAGGTTATCCCTTATACACCCCACCATGAAAGAAATTGTTGAGAGCAGGCTTCAGTCACAATGTGACTACCATGACAGGAATGCGAGGGTACGATGTATTGATGTCAATGATCCTGTTTTTGTCCTTAATTACGCTGCAGGTCTCAAATGGCTTGCAGGCACTGTGGTTGCCAAAGAGGGAAATACGGTTTTGGTAGTTAAACTTACCAATGGACAAATCTGCCGCAAACACATGGATCAAACTAAAAGGAGGTTCAGCAACCCCATAGAAGAAGCAGAGGAAGAACGCGACGTAGAATTTGCTCCAGCACAGGTGACCGAAAACCGGAACCAAGTGGAGGAGAGCCCAGTCACTGTGGGCAGTCCGGACAGGCCTGAGGCATCGCAAGCAGCAGACACTCAGGCCAGCGCCCAACAACCGGAGCCCCAACTCAGGCGCTCTACAAGGGAGCGTAAACCACCAGAGAGACTTAACCTATGATCCCAATAATACTTTGGGGGGGAAGTGATGTCATGTATTCAACTATCATTGTAACCCATGTATAAGCTGACCTAAGTTGTACACCTTGAGAACTTTGACCACAAGGGGTGAACTTGTGGGAGACACTCCTAACCTGGACTTTCAGGCATAAAAGGGGAAGCTCCACCCACCTTCATCACTTGAAGTCTTGGTAATAAAGGTAACTGGTCAGAGAGTGACCTTCTCTCAAGTATGGGCCTCGTGTGCATTTATACTGTATAGTAAGGACATATCAAGTGCGAAATTAAGGCACATGGTATTGGGGGTAATGTATTGACATGGATAGAGAACTGGTTGGCAGACAGGAAGCAATGAGTGGGAATAAGCGGGTCCTTTTCAGAATGGCAGACAGTGACTAGTGGGGTGCTGCAGGGTTTAATGCTGGGACCCCAGCTATTTACAATATACATTAATGATTTAGACGAAGGAATTGAATGTAATATCTCCAAGTTTGCAGATGACATTAAGCTGGGTGGCAGTGCGAGCTGCGAGGAGGATGCTAGGAGGCTGCAGGATGACTTGGACAGGTTAGGTGAATGGGCAAATGCATGACAGATGCAGTATAATGTGGATAAGTGTGAGGTTATCCACTTTGGTGGCAAAAACAGGAAGGCAGATTATTATCTGAATGGTACAGATTAGTAAAAGGGAGGTGCAACGAGACCTGGGTGTCATGGTACATCAGTCATTGAAGGTAGGCATGCAGGTACAGCAGGCAGTAAAGAAAGCAAATGGCATGCTGGCCTTCATAGCAAGGGGATTTGAGTATAGGAGCAGGGAGGTCTTACTGCAGTTGTACAGGACCTTGGTGAGACCACACCTTGAGTATTGTGTGCAGTTTTGGTCTCCTAATCTGAGGAAGGACGTTCTTGCTATTGATGGAGTGCAGCGAAGATTCACCAGACTGATTTCCAGGTTGGCAGGACTGACATATGAAGAAAGACTGGATCGCCTAGGCTTATACTCACTGGAATTTAGAAGAATGAGAGGGGATCTCATAGAAACATATAAAATTCTGACGGGATTGGACAGTGTAGTTGCAGGAAGAATGTTCCCGATGTTGGGAAAGTCCAGAACCAGGGGTCACAGTCTAAGGATAAGGGGTAAGCCATTTAGGATCGAGATGTGGAGAAACTTCTTCACTCAGAGAATTGTGAACCTGTGGA
This sequence comes from Pristiophorus japonicus, assembly GCF_044704955.1. Taxonomy (NCBI): domain Eukaryota; kingdom Metazoa; phylum Chordata; class Chondrichthyes; family Pristiophoridae; genus Pristiophorus; species Pristiophorus japonicus. The sequence continues at coordinate 193,280,328 of NC_091979.1, read as the reverse complement.
ATTCTCTATCACAGACTAGTTCGTTAGATTTATTCAAAAGGGAGTTAGATGTGGCCCTTACGGCTAAAGGGATCAAGGGGTATGGAGAGAAAGCAGGATTGGGGTACTGAAGTTGCATGATCAGCCATGATCATATTGAATGGTGGTGCAGGCTCGAAGGGCCAAATGGCCTACTCCTGCACCTATTTTCTATGTTTCTATGACCCTCAGGTCCCTCTGTACTGCAGCATTTGCAATTTTTCTCCATTTAAATTATAATGTTGCCATCACTCAGGATGTCTACTTCTTCACCATCTCCTCAACCAGTACCCATCATGGTCCCAGAAAGTCAGCTGGGCCACGCAGGCAGAGACCTCACAGGCTGGAGCGCCTAGAAGTCACCAACCACAAGCATCACAAGGGTCCTAACATGAGCAATATTGTACAGCTTTCTTGCTCTTTTCATTTTGTTGCTTTAAACGTTGAATTACACACACACTCAGTTGTGGTAAATGGCAGGGTCAGGTCTTCTAGTTAGACATTCATACTATACAAAGGCAGCTGTCTGCTGTTCTGATTTCCGTGGCTGCTTGTGACAGACACGCCTTACGAGTTTCCCATATCTAATGTGTGTGTCTCAAACAGCCTTCCCTCTCTTTATACCAAAAAAGCCTTTGAACTCTCGTTTCCTTACGTAGTACATACAGATAGTTAACATACAGACGATGTCATGAATTACTGTACACAAACCAGATATTTTCCGCGCATAGTAACAAATGGTACATTCAAATAATTAATATATACAATGTGAATTACTGTACAAAATCCATGTCGTTTCCTCGCATAGTAACAAATGGTACATTCAAGTCATCATCATCATCATAGGCAGTCCCTCGAAATCGAGGAAGACTTGCTTCCACTCTAAAAGTGAGTTCTTAGGTGACTGAGCAGTCTAGTATGAGAATTACAGTCTCTGTCACAGGTGGGACAGACAGTCATTGAAGGAAAGGGTGGGTGGGATTGGTTTGCCACACGCTCCTTCCGCTGTCTGCGCTTGATTTCCGCATGCTCTTGGCGACAACACCCGAGATGCTCAGCGCCCTCCCGGATGCTCTTCCTCCACTTTGGGCAGTCTTGGGCCAAGGATTCCTAGGTGCCGGTGGGGATGTTGCACTTTATCAAGGAGGTTTTGAGGGTGTCCTTGAAACGAATAGAGCACTTGCTTTGGGAGTCTTGCGTCAGGCATGCGAACAATGTGGTCCACCCAGCAGAGCTGGTTGAGTGTGGTCAGTGCTTCGATGCTGGGGATGTTGGCCTGATCGAGGACGTCAACATTGGTGCATCTGTCCTCCCAAGGGATTTGCAGGATCTTGCGGAGACATCGTTGGTGGTATTTCTCCAGCGACTTGAGGTGTCTACTGTACATGGTCCATGTCTCTGAGCCATACAGGAGGGTGGGTATCACTCCAGCCCTGTAGCCCATGAGCTTGGTGGCAGATTTGAGGGCCTGGTCTTCGAACACTCTTTTCTTCAGGTGGCCGAAGGCTGCGCTGGCGCACTGGAGGTGGTGTTGAACCTCGTCGTCGATGTCTACCCTTGTTAATAATACGCTCCCGAAGTATGGAAAGTCCAGGGCCGCGCTGTGGCTCTTGATGCCTGCTCCACGTTGACATGCAAGCCTTGATCCTGACCAAAGGATCCACCACAGACCCAATCCACGTCCGGACTGGGGTCAAGCAGGGCTGCGTCATTGCTCCAACCCTCTTCTCGATTTTCCTCGCTGGAATGCTCCACCTCACAGTCAACAAGCTCCCCGCTGGAGTGGAACTAAACTACAGAACCAGTGGAAACCTGTTCAACCTTCTCCGTCTCCACGCCAGGTCCAAGATCACCCCAACCTCTGCCGTCGAACATTCAAATAATTAACATACAGACAATGTGAATTACTGTACACAAACCAGGTGATCAGCAGAAGAGTTTCTTTGGGGCCAAGTTTCGGCCTGAGTTGCTCCTGTTTTTTTGGAGCAACTGGTTTAGAATGGAGTATCTTAGAAATTTGAATTCTCGGCATTTAGTTTGCTCCAGTTCTAGTCAGTTGGAACAGTTTCACTTTGGGACAGAATTTTTTTTTCAAAAGAGGGCATGTCCGGCCACTTACGCCTGTTTTCAAAGTTTAGGCCATGAAAACTTACTCCAAACTAATTTAGAATGGAGTAAGTGAAGATTTTTGTACGTTCGAAAAAACCTTGTCTACACTTTAGAAAATCAGGCGTAGGTTACAAATTAAGGGAAGGGGGGGGGGTTTAAAGGGAAGTTTACAAACATTAAACACTTCAGTTTTACAAATAAAGAGCCATCATCAATAATAAATGATAAATACATCAATAAATCAACCAATAAATCAATCAAAAAAAATTAATAAAAAATAATTTTAAAAAAGATCAATAAATAAAACATTTTCTACTTACCGACTGCAGCACCGGGGGTCCTCCAACAGCGTGCTGGGACAGCCCCCCAGTGTGTCTCTGTCTGTCTGTCTGTGTGTGTCTCTCACTCTCTGTCTGTCAGTGTCTGTGTTTCTTACAGCGAGGGGAGGGGGAGGGGGAGGAGGGGAGAAGGGGGAGGGGGAGAGGGAGAAGGGGGGTGGGAGGGGGAGAGGGAGAAGGGGGGTGGGAGGGGGAGGGGGAGAAGGAGGGTGGTGGGGAGGGGGAGAAGGGGGGTTGGGGGAGGGGGAGAAGCGGGGTGGGGGGGAGGGGGAGAAGGGGGGTGGGGGAGAAGGGGGGGTGGGGAGAAGGGGTTGGGGGGGAGGGGGAGAAGGGGGGTGGGGGTGAGGTTGGGGAGGGGAGGAGGGGGGGGTGGGACTGGGGGGGAGGAGGAGGGGGGTGGGGGGAGGAGGAGGGGGTGGGGGGTGGGAGGAGGAGAAGGGGGGAGAGGAGGAGAAGGGGGGGAAGAGGAGCAGAAGGAGGGGGAGGAGAAGGGGTGGTAGGGGGGTGGGGGATGGGAAGAGGAGAAGGGGGAGAGGAGGAGAAGGGGGGAGAGGAGGAGAAGGAGGGGGAGAGGAGGAGAAGGGGGGGAGGAGAAGCGGGGTAGGGGGGTGGGGGGTGGGAGGAGGAGAAGGGGGGGAGAGGAGGAGAAGGGGGGGGGAAGAGGAGGAGAAGCGGGAGGGAAGAGGAGGAAGAGGGGGAGAAGGGGGGGAGAGGGGGAGAAAGGGGGGAGGGAGGGAGGGAGGGATGGAGGGAGGGAGGGAGAGAGGAGGGAGGGAGGGAAGGAAGGGAGAGAAGGAGGCTGAACGGCCGGGCCCAAGACTTCAGGCTGGATTTACAGGTAGGTGGCGTCAGGTCTCGGGGGGGGGGTCACGGAGGTCCGGGGGGGGGGGGGGGGGGGGGTGGAGGGAAGAGTCGCGGAGGTCCGGGGGGGAGTCACGGAGGTCGGAGTGGGAGAGTTGCTGAGGTCGGCGGGGGGGTGGGAGAGTCGCGGGGGGGGGGGGTGGGGGCGCGGAGGTCGGGTTGCCGTGGGGGGGGGGGAGAGAGCGGGGCTTGGGTCGGGTCCGGTCGAGTGGCAGGAGCCTTATCCACGCAGCCCCAGTGAGGCCATTCGGCCCGGGCTAGGAGCTGCGTGCTTCGGGCCCCTCCCACAGTTTTGGGCGCCTGGAGCTACTGCACATGCGCGCCCAATGTAGCGCGCATGTGCAGAGGTCCCGGCACTGTTTTCAGCGCAGGGACCTGGCTCCACCCCCTACAGCTCGTGCTGCGCCGCGCCCAGCTCCAGAGGACCTGCAGGGAGCCGGAGAATAGGTAAGTTTTTTTAGGCGCGCTTTGTGGCGCAAAAAACGGCCGTCCAGGTCCAGTCTGCGCTGTTTTAGGCGCGGCCCGAAACTTGGGCCCTTTGATTCCATGCATAGATAGTATCGATGATACATAACAATAGTTAACATGCAGGTAAATGACCAGCCACTATCATCCCGAAATCAAGTCTCACCCCCATAAATCGACTCCCAACATGAAGTACGGTAAACACACAGGTGATCAGATAGACACATTTCAATGGCTAAATGGCACCATATCGTCTAGCAGCCTGTTTTGATCCAAACATCTCCTGTTTTGATACAAACTTCCATCTTCAACCTTCAACCCCTTCGATTTGTCCAGACTGTGCCGAAGCAAAGCGTTTCAGAAATGTGGGCTTTCGCTCCCACATTCCCTCACTTCTTCTCTTTAACTCTGTGCCAGGCCTTATCTGGGTAGCAGTTGTATGGCCATTTGAGCTCATTCAACAGCATTCTCCAGTTGTAGTCCTTGTTTTCGAACACGACATCCGCAGTAAATCAAAATGACCAGCACAATGAACTGAAACAGCACCAGCATAAGGACAGGATGTATCATTGTGTTCATCACACCAGTTGCTGTTGGTCTCCATCCAAACAACGGCTCCCACCAACTTACATGTCCAATTTGAACCAAAGTTGTGCGAACGTTCTCACTTTCTGCAGTGTGATGGTTAATGTCCACAACAATTGCTTGATTCAAACTCCGTATTGTTGAAATCTTGTACTTCATTTCTGCATTTTCTTCTTCCAAATAGCAGCACGATTAGGGTCAAAGTAGGGTTGCTGCAGACTCAGATTCTCAGGATGCCATTTTAATGTCCATTGGTCTGTGATCACCTTGTGTCGATAGAATTGTAAATGATCTCACTCCATAATTAGAAGAGATCGATTAGAGCAATAAGATCCAACCTCCAGATATATATTTGTAGCTGGTCATTAGTAACAACAAAACCGTTACAAGGCACACATTATGTACCCATAATCGGCCAAACCCCATAGCCACAATTATAGACTTGTTTAACCGCCAAACCTCAGCATTGCATGAGCGAGATCATTCCATACAAGATGCTAAATTACCACATCCATTTTCCCTTAAGCCAACTTTCAATTTTTGATGTTTTCTACTGAATTCCACGCTGTTTACATTCTGCAATTTAAACTCGCAATCGGTGTCTTTGACCAAGTCTGTTGCCGTCTGCACAGTTTTTAACAATTTCCTCTGCTTTATGGGAGAAGTGTAACAACATAGAGTAAATGATGACGGAAATGCTGAATAGTCAGTCGAGAGACCCAATCCTTCTCTCAGTTCATCCTTCGGAACTGCTGTACTTTCCTCTCGCGACATTTGCAATGATCCAGCTTCTATTTCGCATCTTTTAAGATCATGTTTATAACTCCCACATTTGAACTTTTCACTGAACAGCTCATCAATTTTGAGACAGCCCATTCCTACAGAAACTTTAAATGCTTTTGAACAAGCTTCTCCCACTGCTTTCATCTCTGACTGTTCAGTAACTGCTCCTGGTGTACAGTCTCTGAAGAGGGACATCCCCTTCCTCCAGGATCACCTCAACCTTCATTTGTCCAACGGACCCTGTGTCAATTTCCCGCTGCCCTTCCACACATGCCTCGATAAAGGTATGGCCACCCCTATCCTGAAATAAGGGTCCGAAAGAAATGACGTGTGTGGTTGAGGCGCAGTATCCCTATAGCAATCTTCCCTCAAGTACAGAATCTACCCCCGACCTCACCATCTGAACCGAGGTATCACTCCTGTCTGTGACTCTAGCTTCTCTTTCCTCATTCTTCAATTTTTCTTTTAACTTTTCCAATTCTTTAGGCCGTCTATCCCTATCCTCTATCAACTAACGGGTTGGGATCCAGGCACTACCTGGTCCTGCTCCTTTTATGTGACTCCTCGTGGGAATCATCCACTCAGGCCCTTCTGCCTTCCATTGCTGTAACTCCTATCTCACTTCCATGACTGGGATACCTGCAGGTCTCTGATACAAGCTTTCTACCCTTGCCAACCATTTATCAAAGCTATCGTCCCCGCCCCAGGCATCTACTTCCAGAACTACTGAAGGATGTAGAAGAGTCAAAATGATCTCTCTATGTGTATCATCCCCGTAAAGACTGATAGCAATCCAATTACTTCCCAAACTTTTACAACAACTGGAATATACATTCCCCCGCTTCCCTGGGTCTTCCCCTGGTAATAATGCAAGCCGCTTTATGCACTGTGGCCCTGAGTGAGCACCAAAGATTGCAGCTATTATTCTCCTAAGCAGGGACCTGGAAGTTGTTTCAAAACCTATTACCTTTCCCCGGCGATTCCCTAAAGCTCGCAGAATCATGTGAACCCTCTGTTTCTCCAATATGTCCCCTGATTGCCACCATCCCAGAATATTACACACCATTGGGCAAACTTATTAAGATCCAGAAAGGGTGCAGGTCCCACTTCACTAAGGATAGCTCTCATGTCCTGTAACTTTATCCCTCTTCGCTCATACCAGGAATCCCCAAAACCACTTAAGGTAGTGTTCCCTTCACAAGCACCATAGGGAGCAGAGGAATCATGATTGTGCTCTAGCCTTGTCCACCCGAACGTGCTTCCCCCACTCTCCGCATTACCAGAAGGTCGTGTGTAATGTTGTGGAGTGTGAAGCGTCTGAGGAACTGAAGAGGCATCTAACTGCTCTGCCTCCGTACCTAACGTTGCCACGCCAACCACATGGGTTCGAGGCTCCGAAGTCAGAGAAGACAAAGGAGTTGTGGAAGGGAACGGTGGGCATTCTCCCTGTCCCTTAATCCCCTTTTCAATTCTCAGACCTGGGGAATCCTGTGAATACCACCTGGCTTTATTAATTGCTGTCCCTAATACCACCATCTGCTACAGCTTAGATATTCCTTTCTCTGGATCTTAATTACGGTTCTGTTCATCAACAAGATGCTGATCTACCAGCAGAACAGTCCCGGCTGCTCCGAGTGCCTGAAATTTACTCACTGCTGTTAGCTGCTGTTAGCTGCTCTCTCAGTTCTGAGACTTCCCTATCTCTAGCCTCAGCCTCTTCTCCTAACTTTTGAATCCCCAGCATTAGACACTGCAACACTAACGCTTTTCTCTTTTTATCACTTTTTAACCCAAACACTTTAATCTGTTTTAACTGAATACTCTCCACTAAGGATTGTCATGTCTCTCTCCATCTTCCTGTCATCGTTTCCTGCCCTATTCCGTAAGGTCCCCCTTTCGACTCAATCCACTCATTAAGAAATGACCCGACCTCATCTGGAATATCCCATGATTCTCCCATTACTAACTGGAGATCCCTTTATTCATGACAACTAAGAGAATGCTCACCCCTCGAACTGATGTGTGGGAAACACTCCTTCGAAAAACTCAGCCAACGAGCTTTTGAAAATCACGCCGGGGTCACCAAGATGTTGTACAGATTTCTTACTCTTTTCGCTTTGTTGCTTTAAACGTCAAATTACACACACACTCACTTGTAGTAAATGGCAAAATCAGGTCTTTTATTTAGACATTCATACTATACAAACCAAGTATGAAAGTTTCTGAGACACTTCACAAAGACAGCTCTCTGCTTGTTCCGATTTCCGTGGCTGCTTTTGACACACACACCTTCCGAGTTTCCAGTGTCTAATGTGTGTGTCTCAAACAGCCTTCCCTCTCTTTATACCAAAAAAGCCTTTGAACTCTTGTTTCCTTGCATAGTACATACAGATAATTAACATACAGATGATGTCATGAATTACTGTACACAAACCAGATCGTTTCCGCGCATAGTAACAAATGGTACATTCAAATAATTAACATACAGACGATGTGAATTACTGTACACAAACCCGGTGATCAGCAGAGGAGTTTCTTTGATTCCATGCATAGATAGTATTGATTATACATAACAATAGTTAACATACAGGTAAATGACCAGCCACTATCATCCCAAAAATTTAACCCTCCTGCTCCTGAAAGAATTCCATTGGCTGGTTCCACGTTTCGGAACAAGATGCTCACCCTGAATGGGTGCGGGTCATAGCGCAAAATGGTCCACAGTTTGGCGATAAATTGGCAATCTCGCTGAAAAAGATGGTAAGGTTGACTGCTGTGGGAAATGTGCAAGTCGTACTTACAGAGTAGAGGGTGATTTTTGAGGTTGAGGTTAAGGCACATTGCTGGGGCAGAGTAAAGGACTCTCTTTTCTAGCGTTAGCATGGGAACACTCGAAACTTATTTTTTTTTATTCTTTCCGGGATGTCGCTGGCATGGCCAACATTTATTGCCCATCCCTAATTGCCCAAGATGGTGGTGAGCTGCCTTCTTGAACTGCTGCAGTCCGTGTGATGAAGGAACTCCCACAGTGATGTTAGGGAGGGAGTTCCAGGATTTTGACCCAGCGACAATAAATAAATGATGATATATTTCCAAGTCAGGATAGTGTGTAACTTGGAGGGGAACTTGCAGGAGGTGGTGTTCCTATGCACCTGCTGCCCTTGTCTTTCTAGGTGGTAGAGGTCGTGGCTTTGGGAGGTGTTGAAGAAGCCTTGGCTTATTGGCAAAGAACGGAAAGTATTGAATTATTCACCACCATTGGTGAACCAAGTGGTAGCACTTTCATCCCTGAATTACAAGGTTATGGCTTTAAGCTATACTCCAGAACTTGCACACATAGATGCTGATTTTAAGCGAACTCGTCCAGTGACAAACTGATGGGATCAGATGGAAAGTACAATTGGGCGAGATGCAAAACAGGCAGGGTTCGGTTGCAATTAGCTCTAGAATCTAGAAAGAGAGTGCTGCATTGCTGGTGACGCCATCTTTTGGATGAGATATTAGGTGTCTGTAAAAAGTCCCGTTGCACTATCATTAACATTCAACCCTCAGCCAATACCATCAAAAACAGACTAGCAGGCCATTTAGTGTGTTTGCTCTCTGTGGGACCTTGCTGTGCACAAAGTATACACTGCATTTACCTACAACACTTCAAAAAGTCAATCATTATCCTGAGGACATGAAAGGCAGCATATAAATGCAACTGTTTTCCTCTTCATCTTAAATGGTGAAAAAAAATCACTCAAAAATGTTTGAATTAACACAATGGTGATGCAGCTCATTTATTGTGACATTCTACAGTTCGTTTTAGTCTGATAACAAGGTAATAGCTTGGTTATATTGACCGGTCTCTTTAGTTACTTCTGTCATGTTCCATGTTGCCTCCTCTGATTAGAATCTGTTCCTGACAAGTACAGCGATTAGCCGTACAGATTTATAACACACAGCTCCATGAGGCGATCGGTGTGTCAATGAGTCCTAATGACAGCCACCAGCATCTATTGTGGTACTTACACTTTCAATGGAACGGCATGGAATTGAGAATCTATATTCCGTGAAGGATGTGGAGGAACTGAGATCCTCGTCATAGGCAGTCCCTTGAATCGAGGATGACTTGCTTCCACGTCAAAAAGTTCACAGGTGTTCCAATGAAGGACCTAAAATTCCTGGTCCCGAACTAAATCTTGAAGGGTGGAAGATGCCTGTGCGTGGATTTTTTTAACGTGTGGTGGCCATTGCACACCAGCCACTACACGGGAGAATAGTTTTGATCCATTGACCTCTGGGTTCTGGGCCCAGCACGCTTCCGCTGCGCCATTCTGCTCAGTTAGGAACTGAGATACGTAGGGATGCAAATATATAATTCCTTCAAATGAGAGTGAAAGTGGATAAAGCTATAACAAGGTCAATAGCATATCAGGGTTTTATAAATAGGGGCATAGGGCTAAAAACGCAAAGGCTTAACACGCTCATTACCGGCAAAAAGCTGCTTTAAGAGGCCGGTCGCCGCTCTTTCGCCAGCTGGTGGTAGGTCTCGTGACTTCCTCCATTTCCCAGGTCCGGCAGCACCGCCAGTAAGGTCCATCGCCCTGCAAATTAAGTCGATGAACGTCACCCCGGCGAACTTGGACCTTGCACTGAGTTCAACACTGGATTCTCAGCTTGCCATGTATCCCTAGCGTGCAGCAAACTGACAGAGATGCTGTCAGCACCTCTTAAAGGATCACACACATCTTTCAGGTAAGTTTGTATTTAAGCTTTTAGATTGATTTTTCTTTGATTTTATTGAAGTAGTGGCTTGCTGCAATACATGTTAAAAGTTTTTTTAAGTGTATAGCGAGTGCTGCTGGACCCTTGCAATGTCTCGGATGTTAAAGGAAGACCTCTGAGGAGACAGGAAATGCTGCAAATGCTGGGTTTCCCAAGTTTAATGGCAGGGCCTGATTTGCATGCGACACTAGGCCGGACAGAGAAGGGAGGGAGGGATCGGATGGGGGCTGGTGCTGTGGGCGGGTGGGGGGAGGGGTGAGGAGAGAAAGTTGCCGTCATCAAGGGTCCGGAGGGAGAAGATCTGGGACATCGAAGGACTACGGTGGGGGAGAAGGGGGGTGGAGTTTGCAGAGCATCGTGGCTGACTGCAGGATGACCGTTGGTGGGGGGGGGGGGTCTCTGATCACGAGGAGTGGGTTAAGCAGGGACCCTGGATCCAGAAGATAGGTGTAAATGTATTTGCTTCCTGGATCCAGTAGTCCCCACCTTGCTGTAACTGCTGGGCTTTATGAAAATATAAAACCTGTCCACATGCAGTTAAAGACAAAATGGAGGTTAAAAAAGAGGCTTCCAGCCTCATTGTGATATTTAAATTGATGTCCCGCCTCCTGACAGCAGGTTGGCTCTCTGCGCCCTGTACTGCTTCCCATCTCACCTACATTAAAACCGAAGTGAGCAGGTTGGAGGCGGGTTCAGGTCAGGAATCCGATTTTAAACAATTTAACTACACACACGCTCCAAACCCACCTGTTCTTTAATGTTAAAATTCCTCCCCATTTGGGCAGATGACCAAAACCTTCGTCAAAGTGGTAGATTTTGAAGAGCGTCTTAAAGGAGGAAAGAGAGATAGAAAGGTGGAGAAGTTTAGGGAGGGAATCCAGAGTTTAGGGCCAAGGCAGCTGAAGGCACGGCCGAAATGGTTGAACGATTATAGTTGGGGATGCGCAAGAGGCCAGAATTAAAGGAGCGCAGATATCTCGGAAAGATGTGGGGCTGGAAGAGATTACAGAGAACGGGAGGACTCAGTTACATTTTAGGCTTGAGTCACATCCCCTAACATAGAACCTGTAAGTTCTTACACTATAGGGATAATTTTGTGAGGTCCCGATTCTCTAACTCGTCCTTGATGTCAGCAGATCTCTCAGCCAACAGCACAGTCTTGCAAAATTACTCCTTATAATTTCACACTTTTTCTGCATGCTTTAGTCAGCTAACTGCAATTACGTAGAATCATTCAACACAGAAGGAGGTTATTCGACCCATCGTGCCTGCGCCGGCTCTTTGAAAGACGTATCAAAGTAGCGCCACTCCCCTTTTGAAAGTTACTATTGAATCTGTTTCCACCACCCTTTCAGACAGTGAGTTCCACATCGTAACAACTCCGCATTAAAAAAAATTCTCCTCATCCCCCCTCTGTGTGCTCGGGTTACCCACCCTCCTGCCAGTGGAAATTTTTTCTTATTTAATCTGACAAAACCCTTAACACCTCGATCAAAACTCTCCTTATCCTTCTCTGCTGTAAGGAGAACAATCTCAGCTTCTCCAGTCTCTCCACATAACTCAAGTTTCTCAGCCTTGGTACCATTCTAGTAAATGTTTGTATCCTTGCCAAGGCCTTGACATCCTTCCTCAAGTATAGTGTCCAGAATGAACACAATACTCCAGCAGCGCTGGAGCCCAAACAGTGATTTATAAAGGTTTAGCATAACATGAACAAATCAAAACTAATACAAAACATAATAGCAAAATCAATTTAACAGCAAAGTGTAGCTATTGTAACTGATTTGATTACTTATCATATAATCGCTGCCCAGAAAACAAATACCACTTTTAGTTACTTAGGTTGGTTAAATATCTCATTGGAATAGCTGGTTATCTATCAATGGTCAATTGTGAAGTACAATGATCCAAGGTTCATTGGGTAGTTGATCCAAAAAGGAACAACCTTATCCAAGATTAAGACACTGAACAGTTAAGATGCAGAAAAATTACGCCAGACTTGTGTTAGTTGGCAGACGCAGACCGTCCTGACATAATTCCCAGCATCCATTGGAAGAAGCCAACTTTGTTGTTGTATTCAATAATGTACTCCGGGTAGATCTGGTGCTTCTCAAATATGACGAAGATGGTTGGGTCAGAGATATTATCGGTGCAGCTGTCATAGAGGTTGGTGAATGAGCCATCTTTCGAAGGTGGCCGGCAATAGTTTGCCCTTCCTTTGAAAAACTGGCCAACCAGAACCCTTGCGAGAAACATAGTCTTGGTGGCTGATGTTGTGAAGAAATAATTGTCTGCGTAGGATGCGTCTCTGGCAAAGTAACTTCCTAAGGGTGGAACAAAACACTTTTTTAGTTTATTATATATATATATATATATATATATGCAAAAAAATAAACAAACTGAAATGAGGCTGTATCTTCACAATCCCCAAATCTGACCAGTCCACAGCAGCAATGCTACACCTTGCGATGGAGTGAAAGTTTCATCATTGGAACAGATCCAGATCACCATCCAACTCAATCTTCTCAGTTTGTTCCCATTCTTGGAATTATTAGGATTTTAAAGGTTAGTAGATCAGACCGTACAAAAACTGATCATTAGGATTGCACATCAGAAAAAGAAAGTCCACTTATCAAGGGCTAGTGACGTCCTTAGCTATTTGCAATAGATGGAAGATCAGGGGGAAGTGGGCTTGTGATTTTCTGATGGGCACTCATGGTGTTTGTGGTCTCTCATCACAGGAAAGGACTCAGAGAATCTACCTACAAATGTGAAAATCTTCCCCTCCTATATTTTTTTTTTATTTATTTCCCCCACTCCTTTGGCTTCTTGAAGATGGTGACACGTACTGGAGTACCAGCACCCTTCCAGTACCTCATGGAACTGGCCATTCTTCATGTGTAAGTCTGGACATTAAGTTGTGACCATGGGGACAATCACAGCAGAGCCTGATCCTGTACTCACCTGATCAAAGACCACACACATACACACACAAAAAAACAAAGACTCTCATCAAAACAAACACAAAGACACTGGACAGTGATCAGGAGCAGCGACCCCTGTTCACTTCCCTTCTCCCTAGACCTGGAAAATTGATGCAGGAACAGAGAGACCTAGGTATGTACGTACACAAATCATTGAAGGACAAGTTGATAAGGCTATTAAAAAAGCATACAGAATCCTTAGCTTTATAAACAGAAGCATAGGGCACAAAAGCAAGGAAATTATGCTAAACCTTTATAAAACACCGGGTAGGCCTCAGTTGGAGTATTGTGTCCAATTCTGGGCACCACACTTTAGGAAGGATGTCAAGGCCTTAGAGAGGGTGCAGAGGAGATTTACTGGAATGGTACCAGGTGTGAGGGACTTCAATTATTTGGAGAGACTGGAGAAGTTGGGATTGTTCTCCTAAGACCAGGGAAGGTTAGGGGGAGATTTACCAGAGGTGTTCAAAATCATGAAGGGTTTTGATAGAGTAAATAAGGAGAAACTGTTTCGAGTGGCAGAAGAGTCAGTAACCAGAGGTCACAGATTTAAGATAACTGGCAAAAGAGCCAGAGAGGAGAGGAGAATTTTTTTTATCAGTGAGTTTTTGTGGTCTGGAAGGCACTGCCTGAAGGTGATGGAAGCAGATTCAATAATAAATTTCAAAAGGGAATTGGATTCCCTTACTTGAAAGTAAGAAATACTTGAAAGGAAGAAATTTACAGAGCTATAGGAAAAGAGATGGGGAGAGGGACTAATTGGATAGCTCTTTCAAGGAGCTGGCACAGGGATGATGGGCCGAATGGCCTCCTTCTGCACTGTATCATTCTATGATCTAGTTGTCACATCTCCATTCCATCTTAGCTAAAAAGCAGGATTTGTTTCTGGTGGTGAATCGTTAAGATGTTTGGGACATCCTAAGCTTGTGAAAGGCATTATATAAATGCAAGTCCTTTCTTTAACTCTGATTCAGATTAACTAGACCCATTAGCTCAGCTTTGTAAAAGTGTCTCTAACATTTGATGATCTAGAATATGAGTTATCAGACTTATTCTTTAGGCTGGGGAGATACTCTCTGGAGTTTAAAAGAATGAGAGGTGATTTCATTGAAACATACATGATTCTGAAGGGGATTGACAGGGTAGATACTGAGAGGTTGTTTCTTCTGGCTGGAGTGTCTAGAACTAGGGGGCACAGTCTCAGGATAAGGGGTAGGCCATTTAAGACAGATGAGGAGTAATTTCTTCACTCAGAGGGTTAGGAATCTTTGGAATTCTCTGCCCTAGAAGGTTGTGGATGTTGAGTCTTTGAGTATATTCAAGGCTGAGATAGATCAACTGTTGGACTCTAGGGATCAAGGGATATAAAGATTGGGCGGGAAAGTGGAGTTGAGATCGATGATCAGCCATGATCTTATTGACTGACAGAGCAGGCTCGAGGGGCCCTATGGCCTACTCCTGCTCCTATTTCTTACATTCTTTTGTTCTTATGGATGTAAATGAAATTCACGTTGTCAGTAACGCTGATTTTCCCTGTTACCTTTTCCGTATCCTTCTCCATGTGTCCCACAGATCCTCCAGTCAAAGTTCTCCTGACAGACGATAGCGACAGGTGAGGAATCCCAGCCATAGAAAAGCTGCTTCTCGCCCACCTCTTTACCGCCATTTTTCTTCTTCATCTGTTCCTTCTGCCTGTCTCACAAATACAAACAAACCACAGTGACCATCGCTAAACTGACAGGAGAAAGAAGAACAAGGCACAATCCTAAAATTAAGGGTAGTCCGTTCAGGGGTGATGTCAAGATGCACATTTTTTACACAAAGGGCCATGGAAATCTGGCACTCTCTTCCCCAAAAAGGCTGTGGATGCTGGGGGTCAATTGAAAATTTCAAGACTGAGATCGACAGATTTTTGTGAGGTAAGGGTGTCAAGCGATATGGAACAAAGTCTGTAAATGGAGTTAAGATACAGATCAGCCATGATCTAATTGAATGGCGTAACTGGCTCGAGGGGCGGAATGTCCTTCTCCTGTTCCTACATTCCTATGAGGGAGGGAAAAAACAAGAATGTTTCTATCTGGCTTCTCCACTTTTTCTCCCCATGGGCTAACTCCCAGGGGCCAAGTTTCGGCCTGAGTTGCTCCTGTTTTTTTGGAGCAACTGGTTTAGAACGGAGTATCTTAGAAATTTGAATTCTCGGCATTTAGTTTGCTCCAGTTCTAGTCAGTTAGAACAGTTTCACTTTGGAACAGAATTTTTTTTTCAAAAGGGGGTGTGTCCGGCCACTTACGCCTGTTTTCAAAGTTTAGGCAGTGAAAACTTACTCCAAACTAACTTAGAATGGAGTTAGTGAAGATTTTTGTATGTTCGAAAAAACCTTGTCTACACGTTAGAAAATCAGGCGTAGGTTACAAATTAGGCTTAGGGAACGGGGGGGGGGGGGGGGGAGGTGGGGGGAAGGGAAGTCATTAAATTCTACAATCAATCCTTAGTTATACTTATACAAATATTATACAAATAAATCTAACCTGAATAAAAATTTATAAGCAAAGAAAAGATTAAATAAACCATGTTCCTATCTGTGTGAAACAGCAGCAGCCTTCGAGCTGCTGTGCTTCAAGCAGGCCTATCATGTTGGAGACAGGCAGGGGTGTGGCGTCAGTGTCTCGACGGCAGCCCCAACAGCGGCAGCAAGCAGCCTTCGAGCTGAGCTGTGGTGCTTCAGGCAGGCCTTCATTCTGTTAGTGGCTGGCCAGCAGCCGAAGAATCAACACCGACGCACACAGCTTTTCAAGGGGGTTGAGGCCATTCGGCCATGGGATATGAGCGGCGTCAGTGGCTGGCCGGCAGCCAAAGAATCAACACCGACGCACGCAGCTTTCCAAGGGAGTTGGGGCCATTTGGCTACGCTTAAGGGGCGGCGTCAGTGGCTCGACGGCAGCGGAGTCCCTTTAAAAATGGCCGAGTGCCAATGTTTGTTTGACACTGCGCGTGCGCACACACTCCAACGCGCACGCGCAGGGTTGCCGGCACGATGTTGGCTCATTTAAATTAGACCCGCCCCCCACTGCTTAGAGAATCGGCGCGAGTGTTTGGCTCCGCCCCCCGCTGTGAAGTGCGTGCCGTGCCAAGCTGAGTTCGAGCTCCGAGGAGCCGGAGAATTAAACAGTTTTTTTCCTGCGCACTTTTAGGCGCGAAGAACAGGCGTGCAGTTTTCGGCGCGGCCGGAAACTTGGGGCCCTACTCTTGCCACCAAAGATCCTACTACCTGAAAGGTTGGTCAATCTGTTAAACTCACCAGCTCATTGTCTCTCTCCTCCATCTGCTTTTTTCCCAAGAAAGGAAGGAAAGAAGGAAGGAAGGAAGGTCCATAACCCAGGGACAATGAGGCCAGCTGCCTCTCTGATGGTCACAGCATAGACCAAAGGTCTTCCTGATCTCTACAGTACCACATCAGGTGGGGCACAAAGCGCTACTTCATTGCTAGACATTACATACCTACAAACTATCAGCAACATGAGCTTACAAACCATTGATAGACTTCCCACAGGGCCAGGTTTTGGATTCGTTCAATTTTCTGGATCACACTGTTCCTCATAGTCCGCTGAAAGAGGGACTGCACCTGTTTATATTCCTCTGAAGATTTGGGCACTGGAACAAGCTGCAGAGAGACGGTTATCAGCCAGAGGCACAGAGCAACAGGTAATCTAAACATATTCAAATACAGCGAATCTGGTTAATGTGTGAGATGGTTGGCAGTGTACATCTAGTGATCCCATGTACATAATGAAACAAACAACTTGCATTTACATAGCGCCTTTCACGACCTTGCTGTGTGCAAATTGGCTACTGCGTTTCCTACATTACAGCAGTGACTACATTTCAAAGGTACTTCATTGGTTGTAAAGCGCTTTGGGATGTCCAGAGGTTGTAAAAGGCGCTATATAAATGCAAATTCTTTCTAATGGGTCAATGTAATACACCATGTAGAACAGGGCCGCACGACCAGCATGGTTCCAGGTTCAATCACTGCTCTGTGCTGAGTTAACTGATCTCAGTGGGTCACATACAATTGCCTTCAGCATCCTTCAGATTGGGGAGAAGGAAACAGAAACAAAATAAAAAAGGCAGCCAGGGTTCTAATCCTATTTTCTATCCAAGAAACCTTGCTGGAGGTGCATGTATATGGATATCAAGGTGGAGGACAGAGTTGCGTTCCTCCAATTCTGGACTCTTGTGAATGCACGATTTCCAAAGCAACTGTGCCTTCAGCTGCCTAGGCTCCAAGCTCTGGAATTCCCTCCCTATACCTCTCTGCCTCTCTCTCCTCCTTTAAGACGCTCCTTAAAAACTACCTCTTTGACTAAGCTTTTGGCCACTTGTCCTAATATCTCCTTATTTGGTTCCCTGTCACATTTTTCTGATAACACTTGGGGTGTTTTAATAGGTTAAAGGCATTATATAAATGCAAGTTGGTGTTGTTGGGCTCAGCTGTGATGCCCCTGGCCCCCTTCAGTCAAATAACGTCTGGACACCCACTGTTTGGGCTCACTAGGGCAAAGTACCGGAGGCCAGTCAGTGTCTGTGGAGCTGGGTCTCTGCATGGATTCACTGATCTTAGGGCTGATGGTGGCTTGAAAATAAATTGAGGAAATCTTTGTCTTCCAGAAGAGCTTTTGCAATCTACGGTGTCTGCCTTGGCTCAGTGGGGAGCACTCTCATCTCTAAGTCTGTAGGTTACGGGTTCAAGCCCAACTTCAGAAACTTGAGCACAAAATCCAGGCTGACACTTCCAGTGCAGTGCTGAGGGAGTGCTGCACTGTCAGAGATGAGACACTAAACTGAGGCTCCGTTTGTTCTCTCAGGTGGATAAAAAGGATCCCATGGCATTAGTTCGAAGAAGAGCAAGGGAGTTCTCCTGGAGCCTTGGCCAATATTTATCCTTTAACCAGCATCACTACAACAGATTATTTGGTGATTAGCACATTGTTGTTTGTGGGCTCTTTCTGTGCACAAATTGGCTGCCACGATGCCTACATTAGAACAGTGACTACACTTCAAAAGTACTTCATTGGCTGTAAAGCACTTTGGGACGATCTGAGATCATGAAAGCTGGTATATAAATACAAGTCCTTCTTTCCTGGTAACATGGGTTCTAGTTAAGGACCTAACTGCCTAGAATTCCATTCATCTCCTGCAGAGTAGTGGGTGAGACATGAGTACATTGTTTTAGCAGCTGATATCCTGTGTGTGTTTGTCAAATTTATTAGAGTTTTTTGAGGATGTAACTAGCAGGGTAGATAAAGGGGACCCAATGGATGCAGTATATTTGGATTTCCAAAAGGCATTCGATAAGGTGCCACATAAAACGTTATTACCAGAAGATAAAAAATCATGAGATTGGAGGTAATGTATTAGCATGGATAGAGCATTGGTTAACGGAGAGAAAACAGAGAGTAGGGATAAACAGGTCATTTTCAGGTTGGCAGGCTGTAACTAGTGGGGTGCCGCAAGGATCGGTGCTGGGGCCTTAGCTATATACAATCTATATTAATGACCTAAATGAAGAGACTGAGTGTAATGTATCCAAGTTTGCTGACAATACAAAGCTAGGTGGGACAGTAAGCTGTGAGGAGAACACAAAGCGTCTGCAAAGGGATATAGATAGACTAAGCGAGCAGTAAGGTGGCAGATGGAGTATAATGTAGGGAAATGTGACGCTATTCACTTTGGTAGGAAGAATAGATCAACAGAATAGTTTTTAAATGGTGAGAAACTTTTAAATGTTGGTGTTTGGGTGTCCTTGTGCAAGAAACACAGAAAGCTAGCATGTAGGCATGGCAAGCAATAAGGAAGGCAAATGGCATGTTGTCTTTTATTGCAAGGGGGTTGGAGTATAAGTGAAGGAAGTCTTGCGACAATTGGTGGCACAGTTTTGGTCTCCTTAATTGCCTTGGAGACGGTGCAACAAAGGCTCACAAGATTGATTCCTGGGATGAGAGGACTGTCTTATGATGAGACTTTGTGTAGAATGCGCCTAAAGTCTCTGGAGTTTAGAAGAATGAAAGGTGATCTCATTGAAACATACAAGATTCTGAAGGAGATTGACAGGGTAGATGCTGAGAGGTTGTTCCCCCTGGCTGGAGTGTCTAGAACTCGGGGGCACTGTCTCAGGATAAGGGGTAGGCCATTTAAGGCAGAGATGAGGAGAAATTTCTTCATTCAGAGGGTTGTGAATCTTTGGAATTCTCTGCCCCAGAGGGCTGTGGATGCTGCGTCTCTGAATATATTCTTGGCTGAGATAGATAGATTTTTGGAGTCTAGAGGAATCAAGAGATTATGGAGATTGGGCGGGAAAGTGGAGTTGTGGTCGATGATCAGCCATGATCTTATTGAATGGTGGAGCAGGCCTGAGGGGCCGTAAGGCCTACTCCTGCTCCTATTTCTTATGTTCTTACCTTATATCCAGCAGGAGGCTGAGCTGACATTTCCCAATGCGATGGAACGGCTTTGCTTTGAGCTGGGCTGTCTTTTCCCTGGCCTTTGCTGGGAAAGGAAGACAGCAATTAATTGAAGAGTTTTTCCATGATATCAAGTCGCCTCCAATGGTGCTTTTTAAAAACTTTCTTTGAACACATTTATTAGTTATAAAAATATTGGCGATGAGAAAAGAGACTGTTCTGATTGACAGTCAAGATTCATCCAATTGGGTAATGGAAAGTTCATTCGCTTTCTAATTCGCGTGGGAAGGTTGGGGAAGGAGGGGCGGGGTGGGGTGGTTGGAGGTGGGAGATCATGTGATAAAATCTCCTGCATTACATCCAACCAGAGTTGCCAACCCTACTCGGGACGTTAAGCAATCTTATCGCAAGTCCAACTAATAGTCACACAAATAATGTTGGTGATGCCAGTTCCATTCATGTTAGAATAGCCTGATGTATCCACGGAGATTATACTCATGGGAATGAGGGTAGGTAATATGACTGACAGGCCTGCTGGCAAATCCCTGCATGGAAGATGTCACGAGACCCTGCACCCTGTTTCCAGAGGTCAGAATTAACAGTAAAAGATCATTGTTCAGGTGGCACTTGGATTTTGAACAAAGGGACCTCGAGACACAGCTCTTGGCTCATATTTGAAAGCTAAGAATGTACAAGGCTGGGCCTTTCGATTCCAAGTTGTCGCGAGAGAAAGGTCATGGCAAAATCAAGTCAGTTGTCCCACAAAAAGGACAGAGGTGATGGTTTTTAATTTAATGATGGGGTGCTCTGGGTATGGTAGTGCACTGGTTTTGTTACTGGATTAGTAATAAAGGGCCCAAGTTTCGGGCCGCGCCTAGAACTGCATAGCCCCGACCTGGACTCCCATTTTTCGTGCCAGAAAGTGCGTCTAAAAAATACTTACCGATTCTCCGGCTCCCTGCAGGTCCTCTGGAGTTGGGCGCGGCGCAGCACGAGCTGTGGGGGGGCGGAGCCAGGTCCCTGCGCTGAAAACAGTGCCGGGACATCTGCACAGGCGCGCTACAAGTGGGTGCGCATGTGCAGTAGCTCCAGGCACCCAAAACTGTGTGGGAGGGGCCCTAAGCACGCAGCCCCTAGCCCTGGCCGAATGGCCTCACTGGGGCTGCGTGGATCAGGCTGCACCTCCCACGCCCAGCTCCTGCTTCCTCCCGACCCAACATCCCCCCCCCCCCGCCCCCCCACACACGGTCTGGACCCGACCCCGGACCCGACCCCCCCCACCCCCGGACCAGACCCGACCCGACTCCCGCTCTCCCCCCAGCCCCCGGACCGCCCCCGGACCTGCCCCCCGCTTCCCCCCCCCGCCCGCCCCGTCCCCGGACCGGACCCGACTCGACTCCCGCTTCTACTCCCCCCCCCTGCCCCCGAACCTGACCCGACACCCACTCCCCCCCCCCCCCCGGACCCGACCCCCGGCCACCTACCTTTAAATCTGGTGCTGGAGGTGGGCCCCGCCCAAAGTCTTGGGCCCGGCCGGGTCCGGCCCGTTCAGCCTCCCTCTCCCCTCTCCCCTCCCTGCTCTCCCTCCCTCTCCCCCCCTCTCCCCCCCCCTCTCCCTCCCTCTCCCCTCTCCCCTCCCTGCTCTCCCTCCCTCTCCCTCCCTCTCCCCCCCTCTCTCCCTCCCTCTCCCCCTTCTCCCCCTCCCTCTCCCCCTTCTCCCCCTCCCTCCCTCCCTCCCTCTACCCCTCCCTCCCCGCCCTCCCTCTCTCCCCCCCACCCCTCCACCCCCCTCCCCCGTCCCCCCTCCTCTCGCTGTCAGAAACACAGACACAGACAGACAGAGAGATAGAGACACTGACAGAGACACACTGGGGGGTGGGGGAGGGGGGGCCATCCCAGCACGCTGTTGGAGGGCTCCCGGTGCTGCAGTCGATAAGTAGAAAATGTTTATTTATTGATTTTTTAATTAATTTTTTTTGATTGATTTATTGGTTGATTTATTGATGTATTTATCATTTATTATTGATGATGGCTCTTTATTTGTAAAACTGAAGTGTTTAATGTTTGTAAACTTCCCTTTAAACCCCCCCCCCCCACCATTCCCTACGCCTGATTTTCTAAGTGTAGGCAAGGTTTTTCTGAGCGTACAAAAATCTACACTAACTCCATTCTAAGTTAGTTTGGAGTAACCTTTCGCTGCCTAAACTTTCAAAACGGGTGTAAGTGGCCGGACATGCCTCCTTTTGAAAAAAAAAATCTGTTCCAAACTGAAACTGTTCTAACTGACTAGAACTGGAGCAAACTAAATGCCGAGAATTGCAATTTCTAAGATACTCCATTCTAAACCAGTTGCTCCAAAAAAACAGGAGCAACTCAGGCCGAAACTTGGCCCCATTGAGGCTTGGATTAATCATCTAAAGAATGTGAGTTCAAATCCCGAGAAATTCAGTTTAAAAGAAATCTGGAAATATAAAATTTCAGTATGACAAGCTGTCGGATTGTCATTAAAACCCAGCTGGTTCACTGATGTCCTTCAGGAAAGCAAACCTGCCACTCTTACCCAGTCTGAGAACATAACAACATGAGAAATAGCAGCAGTAGGCCAAACGGCCCCTCAAGCCTGCTCCGCCATTCAATAAGATCATGGCTGATCTTTCTTCTCAACTCCATTTTCCCGCCCTATCACCATATCCCTTAATGTTCGGCCTAACTGTGACTCCAGTCCTACACCAATGAGGTTGACTCTTAATTACCCATTGTAAAATGATAAAGGCGTTTCACAAGAGCATTATCAGACAAAATTTGACACCGAGCCACATTAGGAGATATTAGGACATTTGTTCAAAGAGGTGGGTTTTAAAGAGCATCTTAAAAGAGGAGAGAGCGTGATAGAGAGGTTTATGGAGGGAATTCCAGAGCTTAGGGCCTAGGCAACTAAAGGCACGGCTGCCAATGTTGGAGCGATTAAAATTGAGGACGCGCAAGAGGCCAGAATTGGAGGAGTGCAGACATCTGGGAGGGTTGTAGGGCTGGAGGAGATTACAGAGATAGGGAGGTGCGAGGCGATGGAGAGATTTCAAAACGAGGATGAGAATTTTAAAATTGAATCATTGCTCAACCGGGAGCCAATGTAGGTCAGCAAGTACAGGGGTAATGGGACTTGGTGTGAGCTAGGATATGGGCAGCAGAGTTTTGGATAAAGTTAAGTTAATGGAGGGTGGAAGATAATTACCATTATTAATTGACAGGCAAGTTTAAAGATCAGTCCGATTCTACTCCTGCACCCTTCTGCCGCTCCACCTTCATCCTGGCACCAATATACATCTTGCAATTACGTGTCAGTACCTGTATATCTGCCTTTCCATTTCCTGTTCCGAAATGAATCTCGGTCTCCTTCGGATTTCCCTGCATGTTCCAAGAATTGTATTTTTCTGAATCATTGCTGAACATGAAGGGGAAAAAAGTAACAGCTTCAATCTATACTAAAAATATTCCATATATTTTTAGTTGCTAAATAGAAATGCAGTGGATTCAAGCAACTTCATACTACAACACAGCCTTGCTCTTCACTCTGATTTCCCAATAATTACTAAGGTTCCCACAGATAGCAAGATGATTTCAGTGTTGTAAGTGTGTAATTGTGTTTTATATTTGCTGGAAGCTTGGCAAAATCTGCTAAGCTGCCTGTTTGCCTGGGTTCCAATGTCAGCTTTATCTTCTAAAGCTTTGCTGGCTCATTCTTTCGGATGTGGACACAGGTCGCGTGAATCTGGACTGATTCGTTCCTTGTTGAGCGGAATGGCCTCTTGGTTGAGGACTGGTGACACAAAAGCAGCATGTTATCCAACCACACTTTGCCGTGCATTTATCCACTAAGTGTTTGGGAGAGTTGACCCCCTCTGCCTGATTTCTTGCACTGGTCCTCTTTACAATCCAACCTTTCCCATTGCATTGTACATCTGAGCTGACTGAAATTTGGTGTTGGTAAACATAAAATAATAGGTGTCAGCGTGGCTTAGTGGGTAGCACTCTCATCTCTGAGTCAGAAGAGGTTGTGGGTTCAACTAAGTCCCACTCTAGAGCCTTAAGCCCAGAATCCAGGCTGAAAATTCACAATCCAATTTACTTCCAGTCCTGCTCAAATGATATCATGAATATAGACAACAGTTGCAAGCAAATGGTCACGCTCCACTCCAGAGACTTGAGCACAAAAATTTAGGATGACACTCCAGTGCAGTACTGAGGAAGTGCTGCACTAACGGAAGTGCTGTCTTTCAGATGAAACGTTAAACCGAGGCCCCGTCTGCCTTCTCAGGTGGATGTAAAAGAGCCCATAACACTATTTAGAAGAAGAGCAGGGGAGTTCTCCCCGTGTCCTGGCCAATATTTATCTTGCAATCAACATTTAAAGAAAACAGATTATCTGATAATTATCACATTGCTGTTTGTGTGCACAAAATGGCTGCCGCATTTCCTACATTATAACAGTGACTACACTGCAAAAATTCTGTCATTTGCTGTAAAGCTCTTTGGGACATCCTGAGGTTGTGAAATACACCATATAAATACAAGTCATTCTTTTTCTTTTTAAAAATTATGATTAAAATAAAAAGCCTTTCTGTATATTAGATAAATGGAAATCTGGTTTGTCCACATCCTGAGGTGACTGTACCTTCAAAGTCCACCATGTATTGATGATTCCCTGCCAGGAATACCAGTTCCTCCTTGCTGTCTGCCAAATACAAGTTTTCCAGGTCAGCGGATGTCACTGTGGAAGCACTGCCTGAACCTTCCTGCCAGATTACAACACAACAGGTGAGCACTAGGAGAACGATTCTTCAAACAGACAGTATGGAGTAAACATTTACAAAGGTGATACCAGAACTGAGAGGGTACATCTATCAGGACAGGCTGAACAGGCTCTCGAAAAGAGATGGCTGAGAGGTGATGTGTTAAAGGTCTTTATAATTATGAAGTGGTTCAGTAGGGAATATGTTGGCAAAATGTTTCCACTTGTGGGGGAGTCCAAAACTAGGAATCATAAATATAAGATAGTCACTAATAACTTAAAATAAGGAATTCAGGAGAAACTTCTTTACTCAGAGAGTGGTTAGAATGTGGAGCTCACTACCACATGGAGTGTTTGAGGTGAATAGTATAGATCCATTTAATGAGAAGCTGGATAAGTACATGAAGGGGAAGGATAGAAGTGTATGCTGATAGGGTTACATGAAGAGGAGTGGGAGGAGGCTCATGTGAAGCATAAACACTGGCATAGAACTGTTGGGCCAAATGGCCTGTTTCTATGCTGAAAATTCTATATAATTCCTCTTGGACGGTAGGGAATTGACAATCAGTTTCACACCTCAAGGTGTCAGTCATGGCTCAGTGGGTAGCACACTTGCCTCTGAATCAGAAGGTTGTGAGTTCAAGTCCCACTCTAGGGACTTGAGCACAAAGTCTAGGCTGAGATTCCAGTACCGTACTGAGGTGTAGTCTTTTGGATGAGATGTTAAAGCAAGGCCCTATCTACCCTCTCAGGTGCATGTAAATGATCCCATGGCACTATTTCTCCCCAGTGTCCTGGCCAATATTTATCCTTCAATCAACATCACTAAAACAGATTATCTGGTCATTATCACCTTGCTGTTTCTGGGAGCTTGCTGTATACAAATTGTCTGCCGTATTTATTACATTACAACAGTGGCTACACTTCATAAAGTATTGGATGTAAAGCACTTTGGGACGTCCTGAGGTCGTGAAAGGTGAAGAAATGCAAGTCTTTCTTTCTATTTTATTTCAACGGGAAAGAATAGCGGGTGGAATGTAAACCGGGCAGCCGATTCACTATCACCCGCTTTGCTCTACCATCCAAGGTGCATTTACAGCCCGATGTGTTTAAGAGGAGTCCTGATCCCAGACAGACACTGTGTTCACTGATACAGGGCCAGGACTCAGCCTCCCAGTCAATGGTCACTTTGACCAGAATTTGCCCTGAGAATGAGTTAACTTTTTCAAATTAACATTGGAGTAATTTGATTATTGTTCACTGGCAACGAACAGCCAAGCGGTGACTGAACACCCTAGAGGGGTTGATCTCACTACCAGTGTGCCTCATTTAAAAATAGTGTTGAATATTGTTTCATTGGTGAATGCTGAAGGGAATGATTTTGCAGGCTATTGTGTTTGATGGTGCAAGTGAACCTAAATTAATATTCCAAGAGGAGCAGTGCCCGAGGCCCAGCCCGGCGCCATTGTCCAGCAACAGTGGGACACAAGAGGAGCTAGCCACCGCCGGGAGCAGCACGAGCCGACCCAAGAGGGGGGACAGAATCAAAGTGTGATGTCACCGGAAACCAGGTAGCTGATTGGCTACGTATTTTGGAGCGAGGTCGGGAGGAGCAGCGTTGTCGGGACCCAGGTGTGAGGTTGGGTAAAAGGAGCGAGGTCGGGACCCAGGAGAGAGGTCGGGGCCCAGGGGCGAGGTCGGGACCCTGAAGCGGGGTCGGGAGGAGCAGCGAGGTCGGGAGGAGCAGCGAGATCAGGACCCAGGAGCGAGGTCGGGGCCCAGGAGCGAGGTCAGGGCCCAGGAGCAGGATCGGGGCCCAGGAGCGAGGTCGGGAGGAGCAGCGAGGTCGGGGCCCAGGAGCGAGGTCGGGGCCCAGGAGTAGTTCGGGGCCCAGGAGCGAGGTCGGGACCCAAGAGCGAGGTCGGGACCCAGGAGCGAGGTCGGGACCCAGGAGCAGGGTCGGGGCCCAGGAGCGAGGTCGGGACCCAGGAGCGAGGTCAGGGCCCAGGAGTGAGGTCGGGACTCAGGAGCGAGGTCGGGACCCAGGAGCGAGGTCGGGACCCAGGAGCGAGGTCGGGACCCAGGAGAGAGGTCGGGGCCCAGGAGCGAGGTCGGGATCCAGGAGCGAGGTCCCGACCCAGGAGCGAGGTCAGGGCCCAGGAGCGAGGTCAGGGCCCAGGAGCGAGGTCAGGACCCAGGAGCGAGGTCAGGGCCCAGGAGCGAGGTCAGGACCCAGGTGCGAGGTCAGAGCCCAGGAGCGAGGTCAGGACCCAGGAGTGAGGTCAGGACCCAGGAGCGAGGTCAGGGCCCAGGAGCGAGGTCAGGACCCAGGAGCGAGGTCAGGACCCAGGAGCGAGGTCGGGAGGAGCAGCGAGATTGGGAGGAGCAGTGAGGTCAGGGCCCAGGAGCGAGGTCGGGGCCCAGGGGCGAGGTCGGGAGGAGCAGCGAGGTTGGGAGGAGCAGTGAGGTCAGGGCCCAGGAGCGAGGTCGGGGCCCAGGAGCGAGGTCGGGGCCCAGGAGAGAGGTCGGGGCCCAGGAGCGAGGTCGGGGCCCAGGAGCGAGGTCGGGGCCCAGGAGCAGGGTCGGGGCCCAGGAGCGAGGTTGGGGCCCAGGAGCAAGGTCGGGGCCCAGGAGCGAGGTCGGGCCCGGGAGCGAGGTCAGGACCCAGGAGCGAGGTCGGGGCCCAGGAGCGAGGTCAGGAGAAGCAGCGAGGTCGGGGCCCAGGAGCGAGGTCGGGGCCCAGGAGCGAGGTCGGGGGCCCAGGAGCGAGGTCAGGGCCCAGGAGTGAGGTCGGGGCCCAGGAGAGAGGTCGGGACCCAGGAGCAGGGTCGGGGCCCAGGAGTGAGGTCAGGGCCCAAGAGTGAGGTCAGGAGGAGCAGCGAGGTCAGGACCCAGGAGCGAGGTCGGGGCCCAGGAGCGAGGTCGGGGCCCAGGAGCAGGGTCGGGGCCCAGGGAAGGCACAGCACTGGTCAACAACGAGTTCGGGAGGCCTACACTGCATCCTATGAAACACAGGGAGAGAGGACCTGTGGAAGGAGGAAAATAGGATTATGTGTGTGTGTGTGTGTGTGTGTGTGTGTGTACTAGGCCCATGTCTTGGATCCTCTTGCCATTGGACCAAGACCTTGCTCTGCCAAACCCATGTGGTAGCTGGTGTGTAACGGCCATGCCACATTAAAAGACCGTCATGGTCAACCCCAACAACGACAGACCGGAACGCCATAATACTTTTGTTGCCTGGGAACTCAAGACAAGTCTCAGCGGGCAGGGGAAGGCCAGCTCAAGGAACAAGGTGGTGATTACACCTTCTTCTGGAAAGACAAACCAGAAGAAGAATGCTGCCTCCATGGGGTTGGCTTCACCATAAATAATTAACTAGTTGGGCGACTCTGGAGACTCCCCTTGCAGAATAAACGAACGCCTCATGACCCTTCAGCTCACCCTAGCCCGGAACCAGTGCGCTATGGTCATCAGTGCGTACGCCCCAACACTGTAAGCTACAGACGAGACCAAAGAGGAATTCTAGTCCAGCCTTGAACAATCACTGACCAGAGTCCCAACGGGCAACAAGCTGATCCTCCTTGGTGACTTTAACGGCAAAGTTGGAAAGGACACAGACCTCTGGGGAGGTGTGATCGGCAGAGAGGGGGTAGGGAAAGCCAACCCCAGTGGTACCCTCCTCCTGACGAAATGCTCAGAACATGGTGTTGTCATAACCAACACCTCGTTCAGTCAGAGAGACAAGTACAAGGCCTCATGCAATACCTTCGCTCCAAGCATTGGCACCTGCGAGACTAAGTCATCGTCCGAGCAAGGGACCGCAAGGATGTCCGTATCACCCGTGCCATGACAGGAGCTGACGACTGCTGGACGGACCACCGGCTAATCCGCTCTGATGTCTCCATCAATGTAGCCCCAAAACAGCGGCAGCAACAGAAACACTGCTGCAGGAAAATCAACGCTGAAGCACTCAAAGACCCTGCTAAGAAAGCCCTATTCAGCCAGCACCTCACTACTAATCTGACGACTTCCAGTGAACCGGAGATGCAGAGTGTCCACAGTGCCTGGTCTGCCCTCAAGGCCTCCATAATTAGCACCTATGAAGAGACGCTTGGTCACTCCACCAGGAAACATCAAGACTGGTTCGACGAGAACGACCAGGAGATCCTGGGGCTAATAAGCCGCAAACGCAAGGCAATCTTGAACTGGAAACAGCAACACAACTTGAGATCAAGGAAGCAGCTCTATAGACGTCTGAAGGCCGAGGTCCAACATAAAACTTGTGACCTAAAGAACAGATGGTTAGTGGAAAAAGCGCAGGAGATCCAGCAACTAGCCGACAACCACAACGTGCGTGGATTCTTTAGCGCAGTCAAGACCACCTACGGCCCAAGTACCCAAGGTCCTACCCCACTGAGGGCCAAGAACGGAGAGGCACTCATCAAGGACAGAGAGGCAGTCAGTGCCCGCTGGAAGGAGCACTTCGAAGATCTCCTTAACCAAGACTCTGTCTTTGACGCGAGTGTCCTCGACTCCATCCCGCAGCATGCTACCCGCCACCATCTCAGCACAACTCCAGCCCGACATGAGGTTGAAAAAGTTATTCGACAACTGAAGAACAACAAGGCTTCAGGAGCAGATGGAATCCCCACCGAAGCACTAAAGCATGGCAGAGAAGCACTAATGGCGCGAATCCATGAACTCATTTCTCTTATTTGGAAGGAAGAGAGCATGCCAGGGGATCTCAGAGACACTGTCATCGTGACCATCCTCAAGAAAGGTGACCAGTCTGATTGTGGTAATTACAGAGGAGTTTCCCCGCTGTCTGCCACAGGGAAAGTCATCGCAAGAATCCTTCTCAATCGCCTTCTCCCAGTGGCTGAAGAGCTCCTCCCAGAGTTGCAATGCGGATTCCGCCCACTAAGGGGCGCAATGGACATGATCTTCACCGCGCGTCAAATTCAAGAGAAATGCAGGGAGCAGCACCAACCTCTGTACATGGCCTTCTTTGACCTCACAAAGACTTTCAACACTGTCAAATGGGAGGGATTATGGAGTGTCCTCCTCAAATTCGGCTGCCCTCAAAAGTTCGTCACGAGCCTCCGCCTGCTTCATGATGACATGCAAGCCGTGAGCCTGACCAATGGATCCACCAAAGACCCAATAGACGTGCGGACTGGGGTCAAGCAAGGCTGTGTCATCGCACCAACGCTTGTCTCGATTTTCCTTGATGCAATGCTCCATCTCACCCTCAGTAAGCTCCCTGCTGGAGTGGAGCAAATCTACAGAACAAAACAAGAAACTGTTCAACCTCCGTCACCTCCAGTCCACATCCAAGGTCGTCCCATCCTCTGTCATTGACTTATAGTAAGCAGAAGATGCTTGCATTTGCGCACACTCCAAACCATCGTCAACAGCTTCACCGAAGTGTACGAGAGTATGGGCCTTACACTAAATATCCGTAAGACAAAGGTTCTCTACCAAGCTGCCCCCACCACACAGTACTCCTGACCCCGATTATCAAGATCCAGATTATTGTGACTGAAAGGCTGTTTCCAGTGGGGTTCCGCAGGGCTCAGTACGAGGTTCCTTGCTTTTTGTGGTATATATCAATGATTTAGAATTCAATGTAGGGGGTATGATTAAGAAGATTGCAGATGATACAAATATTGGCTGTGTGGTTGATAGTGAGGAAGAAAGCTGTTGACTGCAGGAATATATCATGGACTGGTCAAGTGGGCAGAGAAGTGACAAATAGAATTCAATCCGGACAAGTGTGAGGTAATGCATTTGGGGAGGGCTAACTAGGCAAGGAAATACACAATAAATGGTAGGATACTGAGAAATGCAGAGGAACAGAGGGACCTTGGAGTGCATGCCTACAGATTCCTGAAGGTAGCAGGCCAGGTAGAGAAGGTGGTTAAGAAGGCATACAGGATACTTTCCTTTATTAGCTGAGGCAAAAAATATAAGAGCAGGGAGGTTATGCTTGAACTCTATAAAACATTAGTTAGGCCACAGCTAGAGCACTGCATCATCATCATCATAGGCAATCCCTCGAAATTGAGGAAGACTTGTTTCCACTTTAAAAGTGAGTTCTCAGGTGGCTGTACAGTCCAATACAGGAAATACAATATCTGTTACAGATGGGACAGACAGTCGTTGAAGGAAAGGGTGAGTGGGGAGTCTGGTTTGCCACACACTCCTTCCGCTGCCTGCGCTTGTTTTCGACATGCTCTCGGCGACGAGACTCGAGGTGCTCAGCGCCCTCCCGGATGCTCTTCCTCCACTTAGGGCGATCTTTGGCCAGGGATTCCCAGATGTCAGTGGGGATGTTGCACTTTATCAAGCAGGCTTTGAGGGTGTCCTTGAAATGTTTCCTCTGCCCACCTGGGGCTCACTTGCTGTGTAGGAGTTCCGAGTAGAGCGCTTGCTTATATTTATGGACCTAATTTCTGGTCTCATTGAAGTTTACAGCACAGAGGGAGGCCATTCGACCTATTGTGTCTGCGCTGGCCGAAAATGAGCCATCCAGCCTAATCCCACTTTCGCCCACAAGTGAAAACATCTTCTCTGCAGCTACCCTATCAAACCCTTACATAACTTTAAAGACATCTATCACCACTCAGCCTTCTAACTTTAGCCTGTTCAATCTTTCCGGATAGGTATTAGCTCTTTGTTCTGGTAGCATTCCAGTAAATCTTTCTTGCACCATCTCCAGTGCCTCTATGTCCTTTTTATAATACTGAGACCAGAACTGTGCACAGTACTCCGTGTGATCTAACCAAGGTTCTATACAAGTTTAATATAACTTCTCTGTTTTTCAAATCTTTCCCTCAAGAACTGAATCCCAGTGCTTTGATTTCTATTTTTATGGCCTTATTAATCTGCGTCGCTACTTTTAGTGATTTGTGTATCTGTACCCCCAGATTCCTCTGTTCCTCAACTCCACATTTTCCAAGGGATATGTGACCTCTTTATTTTTCCTGCCTCACACTTGTCTATATTGAAGTTCATTTGCCAATTATACGGCCATTCTGAAAGTTTATTAATATCTTCCTGTATTTTGTCACAGTCCTCCTCTGTTTTTGGTTTTGTAGCCAGTTTGTTATCTATTCTACTACTTATTGCCTGATTCTGCATGATCTGACCTTATTCATGAGTCTACTATGTGGTACCTGTTATAAATGTGGACTTGTATTTACTCTGTACAGCCACCAGAGGGCTCATTCCCCAGAGTCCCAAGGGATCTCATAATCCCTTGGGTGCACAGGTATTTAAGAAGGCTTCACAGGTTGGAGAGGCACTCTGGAGACCTGCAATTAAAGACCAAGGTCACCTTACTTTGCGCTCACAGTGTTTAGTCTGACTCTTTCTCCATACACAACAACTGGCGACGAGATACAGATAGTGAACCCAAAGATGCAGAGAACAGTGGGCATCCTGGAGAAATTTTCGGAGGGAGATGATTGAGAAACTTTTGTGGAGCGACTCGACCAATACTTCGTGGCCAACGAGCTAGATGGGGAAGAGAGCACTGCCAAACGTAGAGCGATCCTCCTCACCGTCTGTGGGGCACCAACGTATGGCCTCATGAAGAATCTGCTCACTCCAGCAAAACCCACGGAGAAATCATACGACGATTTGTGCACACTGGTCCGAGAGCATTTGAACCCGAAGAAAAGCGTTCTGATGGTGAGGTTCTACACCTACAAAAGGTGTGAAGGTCAGGAAGTGGCGAGTTATGTCGCCGAGCTGAGACGCTTTGCAGGACATTGCGAATTTGAGACATTTGGAGCACATGCTCAGAGACATTTTCGTACTTGGCATTGGCCACGAAACCATACTGCGCAAGCTTTTGACTGTAGAGACCCCAACCTTGAGTAAGGCCACAGCGATAGCCCAGGCATTCATTGCCACCAGTGACAATACGAAGCAAATCTCCCAGCACACAAGTGCTGCTACAAGTACTGTGAACAAAGTGATGTTGTTTTCGAATCATAACGTACAGGGCAGGTCACACATACCTGCAGCTACACGTCCGCAGATGTCTCAGAGTCCACCATCAAGAGTGATGATGTAAGGCCATTAACATCAAGTTGGCACTGCGGGGGTGATCATCATTTCTGTTGTGTTACTGACACAGATGAGACTGCACACAGGGAGGTTAAAGTAACAGTGACCTCAGTCTTTATTAAGACACTCCAGAGTGAGGAACAGGCCTTAGGGGCTGGCTTATATACAGTGCTCCCAAGGGATGCTGGGATCACTTGGGACTTCAGGAGACGCACCTCCTGGTGGCGGAACATGGGAGTGCATGCTTTACAGATACACAACATCACTCCCCCCCAAAGTCAAAGTGAAAACTATTTACAGGGTGAGGCAGTCGGGAGCCTTTCTTTCCCTGGTGGACCGCCTCGGTACAGATCTCTGTTCTGGTGTGTTGGCTGTGCCATCGCTGGGCTGGCGTGTTGTTGGCCCTGCAGGGCTGCTGGGTGAGCCTGGCCTTGCTGGGCTGTTGGGCGTGATTGGTTCGATTTCCTGGTCCGGGGTCGTGTTGTTGATCCTTTGGGTGTGTGTTGTGGGCTCGAAACAGCTGGTGTCTGCTGTGGGTTGTTCAAGGCAGTCTGTGAACCGCAGCCTCGTTTGGTCCAGGTGCTTTCTGCAAATTTGTCCATTGTCTAGTTTGACTACAAACACACTACTCCCTTCTTTAGCTATCACCGTGCCCGTGATCCACTTGGGACCATGTCCATAGTTTAACACATACACAGGGTCATTCAGATCAATTTCCCGTGATACAGTGGCGCGACCATCGTTTACATTTTGTTGCTGCCCCCTGCTCTCTTCCTGATCATGCAGGTTGGTGTGATCCAGTGAGAGTCTGGTTTTAAGTGTCCTTTTCACGAGTAGCTCAGCTGGGGGCACCCCTGTGAGTGAGTGGGGTCTCGTGCGGTAGCTGAGCAGTACTCGGGACAGGCGGGTTTGGAGTGAGCCTTCTGTGACTCATTTAAGGCTCTGTTTGATTGTTTGTACTGCCCGCTCTGCCTGCCCATTGGAGGCTGGTTTAAACGGGGCCGAGGTGACATGTTTGATCCCATTGCGGGTCATGAATTCTTTAAATTCGGCACTGGTGAAACATGACTCGTTGTCACTCACCAGTATGTCAGGCAGGCCGTGGGTGGCAAACATGGCCCTCAGGCTTTCAATGGTGGCGGTGGCGGTGCTTCCCGACATTATTTCACATTCAATCCATTTTGAAAAAGCATCCACCACCACCAGGAACATTTTACTGAGAAATGGGCCCGCATAGTCGACATGGATCCTTGACCATGGTCTGGTGGGCCAGGACCACAAACTTAGTGGTGCCTCTCTGGGCGCGTTGCTCAACTGAGCACACGCACTGCATTGCCGTACACAGGACTCTAAGTCAGAGTCGATACCAGGCCACCACACGTGGGATCTGGCTATCGCTTTCATCATTACTATACCCGGGTGTGTGCTGTTGTGATCCGAGATGAACGTCTCCCTGCCCTTTTTGGGTAGCACTAGGCGGTTACCCCACAGCAGGCAGTCTGCCTGAATGGACAGCTCGTACTTTCGCCGCTGGAACGGCTTGATTAGCTCTTGCATTTCAACGGGGATGCTGGCCCAGCTCCCATGCAGTACACAGTTCTTTACTAGGAACAGCAGAGGATCTTGGCTGGTCCAAGTCCTAATCTGGCGGGCCGTGACAGGTGATTTATCATTTTCAAACGCTTCCATGACCATCAACAAGTCTGCGGGCTGCGCCATTTCCACCCTCCTTGGTGGGCAATGGTAGCCGACTGAGAGCAACTGCACAGTTCTCGGTGCCTGGCTTGTGGCAGATGGTATAGTTATTTGCTGATAGCGCGAGTGCCCATCTTTGTATGCGGGATGTGGCATTAGTATTTATCCCCTTGTTTTCAGCGAACAGGGATATGAGGGGCTTGTGATCGGTTTCCAGCTCAAATTTGAGGCCAAACAGGTACTGATGCATTTTCTTTACCTCGAACACACACGCTAATACCTCTTTCTCAATCATGCTGTAGGCCTTCTCGGCCTCAGACAAGCTCCTGGAGGCATAGGCGACAGGTTGCAACTTCCCCGCAACGTTAGCTTGTTGTAATACACACCCGACTCCGTACGACGACGCATCACATGCTAGCACAAGTCTTTGACACGGGTTATACAATACAAGCAGCTTGTTGGAGCATAAAATGTTCTGGCTTTCTCAAAAGCAATTACTTGTTTTTTTTTCCCATACCCAGTTCTTATCTTTATGCAATAACACATGTAGGGGCTCTAAAAGGGTGCGTAGGAAGTTACCAAAGTAGTTGAGGAGTCCTGGAACGACCGCAGCTCCGTGACGTTCTGTGACCTGGGCGCGTTCCTGATAGCCTCTGTCTTGGCGTCTGTGGGCCTAATGCCATCCGCCGTGATCTTTTTCCCCAAAAACTCCACTTCTGTTACCATGAAGACGCATTTCATCCTCTTCAGCCTCAGCCCTACGCGATCCAGTCGCTGGAGGACCTCCTCCAGGTTTTGTAGGTGCTCGACAATGTCCCGACCCGTGACCAATATGTCGTCCTGAAGAACCACCGTGCGTGGTACCGACTTGAGTAGGCTCTCCATGTTTCTCTGGAAGATCGCTGCAGCTGACCGAATTCCAAACGGGCATCTGTTGTAGATGAACAGTCCCTTGTGCATGTTGATGCAGGTGAGGTCCTTCGAAGACTCTTCCAACTCCTGCATCATGTAGGCCGAAGTCAGGTCGAGCTTGGTGAACGTCTTGCCTCCTGCCAGCATCGCAAATAGGTCATCTGCCTCAGGTAGTGGGTATTGGTCCTGTAGCGAGAAACGATTAATAGTTACTTTATAATCATCGCAAATCCTGACCGTGCCATCACTTTTGAGTACTGGAACAATCGGGCTGGCCCACTCGCTGAATTCCACTGGGGAGATGATGCCCTCGCATTGCAGCCTGTCCAGCTCGATTTCCACTCTCTCCCTCATCATGTGAGGTACTGCTCGCACCTTGTGGTGAATGAATCGTGCCTCTGGGACCAAGTAAATCCGCACCTTCGCCCCGGAAAAGTTTCCAATGCCAGGCTCAAAAAGGGAAGGAAATTTGTTAAGAACCTGGGTACATGAGGCCTCATCGACATGTGATAGTGCTCGGATGTCATCCCAGTTCCAGCAGATTTTGCCTAGCCAGCTCTTCCAAGCAGTGTGGGGCCATCGCCTGGGACAATCCAGAGTGGCAGTTCATGCACCGTGCCCTCGTAGGTGACCTTGACCATGGCACTGCCCAGGACAGTGATAAGCTCTTTGGTGTACGTTCTCAGTTTCGTGTGGATGGGGCTCAGGGCTGGTCTGAGTGCCTTGTTGCACCACTGTCTCTCAAACATCTTTTTACTCATGACGGAGTGGCTAGCGCGAGTGCCCAATTCCATGGCTATGGGTAAGCCATTCAATTTTACATTTAGCATTATAGGTAGACATTTCGTCGAAAATGTGTGTACCCCATGTACTTCAGCATCTGCCTCCTCTCTCTCAGGCTCGAAATTGCTTTGATCCACCATGGACCGATCTTCCTCTGCCTCGTGGTGGTTAGCAGGTTGGAGGTGCCCCATTGTTCCACAGCTCTTGCAAACATACCCTTTGAAGCGGCATGACTAGGCTGAATGGAAGCCTCCACAACGCCAACAAGGTGTGAATTGCCTTGCATTCATCCTTTGTTGGGGACTCTGAGTCATCTGGGTCACTGAGGACTGCGGGCAGTTGCAGACTCGTGGTTTCTGCCCTGTACATTTCTGCTTGCAAACACAGTTCCAGTTAATTTATGAACATTGCTTGCACTTGTGTGCTGAGAGATTTGTTTGGTGTTATCACTGGTGGACATAAACGCTTTTGCTATCGCAATGGCCTTACTGAGGGTCGGTGTCTCTACAGTCAAAAGTTTTCGTAGGATGGTCTCGTGGCCAATGCCCAGCACAAATAAGTCTCTGAGCATTTGCTCCAGGTAGCCATCAAACTCACATTGTCCTGCAAGTCGCCTTAGGTCGGCGACATAGCTCCCTGACCTTCAGATCGCTGGCACATGTAGAATCGATACCTTGCCATCAGCACGCTCTCCCTGTGGTTAAGATGCTCCCGAACCAGTGTACACAGCTCCTCATACAACTTATATGTGGGGTTCACCGGAGCCAGATGATTCTTCATGAAGCTATAGGTCAGTGCCCCGCAGACCGTGAGGAGGACCGCTCTCCTTTTTGCAGCGCTTCCTTCTCCGTCCAGCTCGTTGGCTACAAAGTACTGGTCCAGCCAGTCGACATAGGCTTCCCAGTCCTCACCCTCCGAGAACTTCTCCAGGATGCCCACAGTTTGCTGCATCTTTGTGTTGGATTCGTATTCTCATCGCCAGTTATTGTGTTACTGACACAGATGAGACTGCATACAGGGAGGTTAAAGTAACAGTGACCTCAGTCTTTATTAAGACACTCCAGAGTGAGGAACAGGCCTTAGGGGCCGGCTTATATACAGTGCTCCCAAGGGATGCTGGGATCCCTTGGGACTTCAGGGGATGCATTCCCTGGTGGCGCAACATGGGAGTGTATTCTTTACAGATACACAACAGTTTCCATTCATGCCGATTCAAAGGACATGTTTGCAAGGGCTGTGGAACAATGGGACACCTCCAACGAGTGTGCAGGTGAGCTGCTAAGCCTGTTAAACTTGCAAACCACCACGTTGCAGAGGAGAACAGATCCATGGAGGATCAATACGAACCAGAGCCTCAGATAGAGGAGGCAGAGGCACATGGGGTGCACACATTCACCACGAATTGTCCCCCGATAATGCTGAATGTTGAACTAAATGGACTTCCGGTGTCAATGGAGCTGGACACGGGCGTAAGCCAGTCCATCATAGGCAAAAAGACTTTCGAAAGGTTGTGGTGCAACAAGGCCTCAAGGCCAGTCTTAGCTCCCGTTCGCATGAGACTAAGAACTTACACAAAAGAACTGATTCCTGTAATTGGCAGTGCTACCGTAAAGGTTTCCTACAATGGAGCGGTGCACAAGCTACCACTCTGGGTGGTACCGGGCTATGGTCCCACGCGGCTCGGCAGGAGCTGGCTG
Source organism: Pristiophorus japonicus (assembly GCF_044704955.1). NCBI lineage: Eukaryota > Metazoa > Chordata > Chondrichthyes > Pristiophoridae > Pristiophorus > Pristiophorus japonicus. Next base: position 193,243,002 of record NC_091979.1, on the reverse strand, counting down.
GGAAAGATACGCTGGTACTGGGATGACGTCCGAGCGTTATCGCCCGCTGACGACACTTCGTGTGCCCAAGTCTTAAAAACAAATTTCCTTCGCTGTTCGAACCAGGCATCGGGAAATTCCAAGGAGCAAAAGTGCAGATCCTCCTAATTCCGGTGGCGCGACCCATCCAACACAAGGCGAGAGCAGTACTGTACGTGATGAGAGAAAGGGTAGAGATCGAGCTAGACCTGCTGCAAAGAGAGGGCACCATTTCACTGATCGAGTTCAGTGAGTGGGCCAGTCCTATTGTCCCAGTCCTCAAGGGAGATGGCACCGTCAGACTCTGTGGCGATTACAAAGTAACTATCAATCATTTCTCCCTGCAGGACCAATACCCACCACCAAAAGTCGACGACCTCTTTGCAACGCTGGCGGGAGGAAAGGCGTTCACGAAGCTGGATCTGACTTCAGCCTACATGACGCAGGAACTGGAGGAATCATCGAAGGCCCTCACCTGCATCAACACGCACAAAGGTCTTTTTGTTTATAACAGATGCCCGTTTGGAATCCGATCAGCGGCGGCGATATTCCAGAGAAACATGGATAGTTTACTGAAGTCGGTCCCGCACACCATGGTCTTCCAGGACGACATCTTGGTCACAGGTCGCGGCACAGTCGAGCATCTGCAGCACCTGGAGGAGGTTCTTAGTCAGCTCAACTGCCTGGGGCTCAGGTTAAAACGCTCGAAGTGCGTTTTCCTGGTGCCTGAAGTGGAGTTCTTAGGAAAGAGGATTGCGACGGACGGCATCAGGCCCACCAACGCGAAGACAGAGGGAATCGAGAACGCACCGAGGCCACAGAACGTGACGGAGCTGCTGTCGTTCCTGGGACTCTTGAACTACTTTGGTAACTTCTTACTGGGTCTCAGCACCCTGCTAGAACCACTACATGTCTTACTAAGAAAAGGGGGTGAATGGGTTTGGGGCAAAAGCCAAGAAAATGCCTTTGTAAAAGCGAGAAAATTGTTATGCTCAAACAAATTGCTTGTGTTGTATGATCCATGTAAGCGTTTGGTACTAGTATGTAATGCGTCGCCATATGGCGTCAGGTGTGTATTGCAACAAGCTAATAATTTCGGGAAACTGCAACGGGTTGCTCATGCATCCAGGAGACTGTCTAAGGCCGAGAGAGCCTATAGCATGATTGAGAGAGAAGTTTTAGCGTGTGTCTATGGGTTAAAGAAAATGCATCAATACCTGCTTGGGCTAAAATTTGATTTGGAAACTGACCATAAGCCACTTATATCCCTGCTTTCCGAGAGTAAAGGGATAAATACCAACGCATCGGCCCACATCCAGAGATGGGCGCTCATGTTGTCCGCATACAACGACGCCATCCGCCACAGGCCAGGCACAGAAACCTGCGCCGATGCTCTGTCGGCTGCCATTGCCACCACGGAGGTGAAAATGGTGCAGCCCGCAAATCTAGCCATGGTTATGGAAGCATCTGAGAGTGAGCAATCACCCATCATTGCCTGGCAGATCAAAACCTGGACAAGCCAGGACCCCTTGTTATCTCTAGTCAAAAGCTGTGCGCTTCACGGGAGCTGGTCCAGTGTCCCAGTGGAAATGCAGGAAGAGATAAAGCTGTTCCAGCAGTGCAAAGATGAAATGTCTATACAGGCAGACTGCCTTCTGTGGGATAATCGAGTAGTGGTCCCCAAGAAGGGCAGCGACACCTTCATCAATGACCTCCACAGTACCCACCCAGGCATCGCAATGATGAAAGTGATAGCCAGATCCCATGTGTGTTGGCCCGGTATCGATGCGGACTTAGAGTCCTGCGTTCACAGATGTAATACATGCTCGCAGTTAAGCAATGTACTCAGGGAGGTGCCGCTAAGTTTATGGGCTTGGTCCTCGTGGTCTAGGATACACGTCGACTATGCAGGCCCGTTCTTGTGTAAAATGTTCCTTGTGGTTGTAGATGCGTACTCCAAGTGGATTGAATGTGAGATAATGTCGGTTAGCACGTCCGCTGCCGCTACTGAAAGCCTGCGGGCCATGTTTGCCACACACGGCCTACCCAATGTCCTTGTGAGTGACAACGGGCCATGTTTTACCAGTGCTGAGTTCAAAGAATTCATGACTCGTAACGGGATCAAACATGTCACATCTGCCCCGTTTAAACCAGCGTCCAATGGTCAGGCAGAGAGAGCAGTGCAAACCATCAAGGAAGGCTTGAAGAGGGTAACTGAAGGCTCACTGCAGACTCGCCTATCCCGAGTCCTGCTTAGCTATCGCACGAGACCCCATTCGCTCACTGGGATCCCACCTGCTGAACTGCTCATGAAAAGAGCACTTAAGACAAGGCTCTCATTCGTTCACCCTGATCTACATGAACAGGTAGAGAGCAGGCGGCTTCAACAAAGTGCATACCATGATAGCGCAAATGTATCACGTGAGATTGAAATCAATGATCCTGTATTTGTATTGAATTATGGACAAGGTCCCAAGTGGCTTCCCGGCACTGTCGTGGCCAAAGAGGGGAGCAGGGTGTTTCGGGTCAAATGTTCAAATGGACTCATTCACCGGAAACACTTGGACCAAATCAAACTCAGATTCACGGACTATCCTGAGCAACCCACCTTGGAACCTACCTTTTTTGATCCCCCAACATACACACCAGTGGCAACTGGCACCAAGGTTGACCACGAAGCAGAATCCATCATCCACAGCAGCCCAGCAGGGCCCAACACACCAGGCAGCCCAGCAAGGCCAGCTGTACAACAGCCCAGCGAGGGCCCAACAAATGATTCAACAACACCAGCTTTCACACCAAGACGTTCAACCAGGGCAAGAAGGGCCCCAGATCGACTCACATTGTAAATAGTTACACTATTGACTTTGGAGGGGAATGTTGTTATATATGTGGACTCTGTACAGACACCAGAGGGCTCATTCCCCGGAGTACTTTACTTTGAGCTCACAGTGCTCAGTCTGACTCTCTCCATACACGACAGTACCTTATCAAAGACATTTTGGAAATCCAAATATTTTGGGCTAGAACCTCTACTTTTGTGGTTACCGCCCAAAACTGGGCGATATTTCCGGCGTGGGTGGTAAAAAAGGGTTTTCAGATTGCCGGCTTCTCGCCCATTCTCAAACCACCTAGTTTCCACTTTTGAAAATGGGCGTTACCGCGCGCGATATGAAATGAGTGGTAGCGTTAAAGTTTTCTGACCTTCTGCCAGAAATTTTGGCCATCCTTAACAATGGCAACGCTTGATTCCCGTGATTCTGGAGGTCAAGGGTCACCATGGCTTGCGCAGAAGAGGAGACAGAGAGAGAGGGAGCTTAGAGGGACTGAAGGCGTAGCTGGGTGTGGTGTGGCTGCTTTGGGAGTAAGAAGGGAGAGTTTAGAGCTTCACAGCAAGTAGGCAAACAAAATGTAGGTGTTACCCGCCACATATTTGACCGAATTTGGCTCATAATGGAGAGAGAGGAGGAGGCATTACAGCATGCTGTGGAGACTGACGCTGGAGAGAGCAGTGAGGTGGGACATTGGAGGGCACAAAAGAGCCAGGAGGTTTTCGGACAAGGCAAATGCCTTACTCCTGCAGTTACACTGGGGTGATTTGACACAGGGAGGGCGTGGGAAGCCCACCCCAAAGGCCTACCAGAAGATATGGGACAAGATAGCAGAGGTGGTTTCGTCGGCGACCAATGCCGCAAACGATGCAACGACCTTGTGGGATCCGCAAGAGTAAGCATTACATTGATTTACATGTACTTATGTATTTATATAATTTGATTTGTAACAGTCATGAGTGATTATCAGCAGATGTGATGTCTTGCACTTTTGCCGGGAATGTTTTACTCAAAGCCTGTGGCCACGGTGTACATCTTTAGGTGAAGAATGATAATTATCACAATAATCATGATTACATCTGTCAGTTATGTGTTGTATCAGTCTCTGTGACAGTACCTAGCAATGATCTCATGCCATGTCATCCTGTCACTTTTTACAGAAGACGCTATCGACAATGAGGTCTGTGCAGAGGCGAACGGGTGGGTGGCCATCAGTCCCCATCGACATCACTGACATGGAGGAGCGTGTGTTCGCACTCATGGGGAAACATAGAAACATAGAAAATAGGTGCAGGAGTAGGCCATTCGGCCCTTCGTGCCTGCACCACCATTCAATAAGGTCATGGCTGATCATTCTCTCAGTACCCCTTTCCTGCTTTCTCTCCATACCCCTTGATCCCCTTAGCCGTAAGGGCCATATCTAACTCCCTCTTGAATATATCCAATGAACTGGCATCAACAACTCTCTGGTTTCTCCTCATCTCAGTCCTAAATGGCCTACCTCTTATCCTAAGACTGCGTCTCCTGGTTCTGGACTTCCCCAACATCGGGAACATTCTACCCACATCTAACCTGTCCCATCCCGTCAGAATCCTATCTGTTTCTATGAGACCCCCTCTCATCCTTCTAAACTCCAATGTACAAAGGCCCAGTTGATCCAGTCTCTCCTCATATGTCAGTCCTGCCATCCTGGGAATCAGTCTGGTGAACCTTCGCTGCACCCACTCAATAGCAAGAATGTCCTTCCTCAGATTAGGAGACCAAAACTGAACACAATATTCCAGGTGAGGCCTCACCAAGGCCCTGTACAACTGCAGTAAGACCTCCCTGCTCCTATACTCAAATCCCTTAGCTATGAAGGTAAACATACCATTTGCCGCCTTCACCGCCTGCTGTACCTGATGCCAACTTTCAATGACTGATGAACCATGACACCCAGGTCTCGTTGCACTTCCCCTTTTCCTTATCTGCCGCCATTCAGATAATATTCTGTCTTTGCGTTTTTGCCCCCAAAGTGGATAACCTCACATTTATCCACATTATACTGCATCTGCCATGCATTTGCCCACTCACCTAAACTGTCCAAGTTACCCTGCAGCCTCTTAGCGTCCCCCTCACAGCTCACACGGCCACTCAGTTTAGTGTCATCTGCAAACTTGGAGATATTACACTCAATTCCTTCATCCAAATCACTGATGTCTATTGTAAATAGCTGGGGTCCCAGCACTGAGTCGTGCGGCACTACACTAGTCACTACCTGCCATTCTGAAAAGGACCCGTTTAACCTGACTCTCTGCTTCCTGTCTGCCAACCAGTTCTCTATCCACGTCAGTAAATTACTCCCAATACCATGTGCTTTGATTTTGCACACCGATCTCTTGTGTGGGACCTTGTCAAAAGTCTTTTGAAAGTCCAAATACACCACATCCACTGGTTCTCCCTTGTCCACTCTACCAGTTACATCCTCAAAAAATTCCAGAAGATTTGTCAAGCATGATTTCCCCTTCATAAATCCATGCTGACTTGGACCGATCCTGTCACTGCTTTCCAAGTGCGCTGCTCTTTCATCTTTAATAATTGATTCCAACATTTTCCCCATTACTGATGTCAGGCTAACTACTCGCTTTATAATTACCCGCTTTCTCTCTCCCTCCCTTTTTAAAAAGTGGTGTTACATTAGCTACCATAGGAACTGATCCAGAGTCGCTAGACTGTTGGAAAATGATCACCAATGCATCCACTATTTCTAGGGCCACTTCCTTAAGTACTCTGGGATGCAGACTATTAGGCCCCGGACAGCCACGGACGCATCTGTAGATCCTGAAGTGATGCCACGTGAGTAAAGCTTAACCATTGCGTCATGTAATGTCAATAGATGCCACACCCACTCATATCTGAACAATCATATATGATAGATGATTTCTAAAATTGTCATAGTAATAATGCTGGCCTAATGAAAATCATTGCAATGAACAATGTGTTGATGGTCATGAAATGTGATGTCTGTGATGATTCTGATAGCGATGCTTTTGTCATGCATATGCTGTGTGTAGCGCTGGACTCACCTTGTGACCCTAGCATCCCCTTATCCTCTAATAACCTCATTTGTGTCTTGCAGCTCAGCCAGCAGTGCGGCCCCAGGCAAGACCACAGAGGCCAGAAGGTGGGGGCGGGGGGCAGGAGTTGGCGGACGATCCTACATCTGGTGCTGAGGAGCTCCGATTCTCGCCCGTCAATCCGCTGGGTCTGTTCTCCAAGGATGAGAGCGCGGACTTCGAAGAACCTGCATTGCCGTACTCCAAAAGCCATTCCACCCAAGGCAATCTATTGGTCCTCCGGTCATTCCCGCCTCCACTCTGGAGGCACCGGCCCCAAGCACCTCACCACAGGGCACCCCATTTGTCCCCAGGACGGCGCCAACCCCATGGAGGTCTCATGAACGCGGCAGGTCTGTTCCACGAGTGTGACATGAGAGCGGAGAGATGGTACAATTGTCCAGGAGGACTGTCGACATTGGTGACCAGCTCATTGAATCAATGGAGGACATATCCCGACAGTTGGCCACCATGACCGAGTACATTCCGTGGATGGTGGAGTCCCTGGATGCGATAGCCAGGAACACTGCTGCCACAGGCCTCCCAGTGGTCCCCGAGCGCGGCACTCCACCCCTCTGTTCCGCACCACCACTGCGAACGACAGATGTGAGCAAGGACCAAGATCCTGCTTCTGCATCAGAGAATGTTGCCCCCTCGGCATCCTCCACTCCCGTACCCGTGCAACCACCGCATCTGCCTTCATCCTCCCCAATGAGGCACTGCCTGAGGAGCTCCTCGGCCAGGCACCGTGTAGAGAGGAGGGGAAGGGATAGAGGTGGGGAGAATAAGGGGAGGGGGGAAGGAAAGTGAGGTGCATGTCTGCAGGTGATGGCCGTGTTATATCTCCATCTGGGTGTATGCAATTTGTTGCAATGTATGAGGGCTGGGGACCACGCTCCTGCTTTGCCTTTGTATTCTGTGTTCCTGGACATGTTGAACATGTGATTTATGTCAATGGTGGGAAAAGTGAGGTGTGGGCAGGGGTTGGGTGCTATTGGCTGTGATACTTATGATTTCATACCGATGTTGGTATTACATTTTTGTTATTGAACATAACCTTGTTGCACATTGTCTCAGATAGCTGGACCGTTAAACATTGGTGATTCCTTACCATGAAAGGTTTAAATACAACTTAACGTCAATCAACGTAAACTTTAACTGGCACCAAGGTGATGGGCACCATTGATGTCTGAGCTGCACACACACAGCAGTGTGTCAGCATTATCACTCACATCAGCACTCTTTCAGACAAATCTTTCAGATATCAGCTCCTCACTTAAGAGTGGAATTTAACAAGTGCCAGCCACACCGCTAGCGTTCGTTCCAGTTAGTTACACTTTTTGTGGGCGTTTTTTTTGGGCGAGTGATATTGTGGGCGATATGTGTGCAAGGTGGTGAAATTGACACTGGCGATCTCATGGCCACTAGCTTGGGTAAATATGCTCTTTACGACAAAAAACAGTGGGCGGACATTAATATTGAATCTTGGTGTTAATTCCGTGCAGAAAGTAACGCTGGGCGATATTATGGGTGTTGATTTCGCCCATTCTGATGATTCCGCCCAAAAAAAGTGGGCAGGCGGTAATATTTTTCCCCGGCGTTAAGCACATGGGAAAAGTAACGCTCAGCAATAAGTTTCCTAAAAATGCCCATTAATTTCCATTCTGTGCCAAAATGGGCGATATATGGGCGTAATACGTCATTTCAGCGGTAAAATGGGTGTTAGGTGGGCATTAAGCATGCAAAAAAAGTGGAGGTTCTAGCCAATTAGTTCTACCACACTACATTTATCCACCCTTTCTGTTACTTCTTCAAATAATTCAATAAGGTTGGTCAAGTAATACTTTCCTTTTTGAAATCTGTGCTGACCATTTTTAATTATAGTTTCAGTTTCTAGATGTTTTTCTCTTACATCTTTAAGTAAGAATCCCATTATCTTTCCTACTACCGACATTAAGCTAACTGGTCTTTAGTTCCCTGGACTTGTTCTATCTCCATTTTTATATATAGGAATCACATTAGGTTTCTGCTATTCTCTTTTCTAATGAATTTTTATATACATGATGATAGTGCCAATAGTCCCAGTAATTATATTACAATGCTATTACCATGAAGATTCATTGGGAAAAATGGCATGATATGGGTTCAGGTGCATCACCATGACCTTCCTCATCTGCACCCATCTTGTGACAGAATATAGGAACATGAGTGACCATTCAGCCCCTCAAGCCTGTTTCGCCATTCATCCAGATCATGGCTGAGCTGTACCTCAACTCCATTGCCCATCTAATTCAACAGTCTCTCTCACTTTTTTGAAGTGCCACTGATGGTGGGATTCACTTTGTAAAAGGGAAACCCACATTCTTTTGCATTGATTCTTTAAGAATACCTCACACTTATTTATGTTGAAAGTCATTTGCCAATTATATGCCCATTCTGAAAGTTTATTAATGCCTTCTTGTAATTTGTTGCAGTCCTCCTCCGTACTGACTATCCCCTCCAATTTGGTGTCATCTGCAAATTTATGAATTAATCTATTATGTGGTACTTTATCAAAGGTCTTTTGGAAATCTAGATTTATTATATCTACTACATTAGTCTTGTCTACTCTGTTACCTCTTCAAAGAATTCAATGAAGTTGGTCAAACAAGACTTTCCCTTTTGAAATCCATACTGACTATTCATTACCACATGTTTGGTTTCTAGCTGTTTTTCTATTTTCTCCTTTAGTACAGATTCCATTATCTTTCCTACCGATGTTATGTTGACTGGTCTATAGTTCCCGGGACATGTTCTATCTATATAGACATTACGTTAGTTATCCGCCAGTCCTATGGTACTGCACCTTTTGCTAAAGAATTATTAAATATGTGTAATAATGGCTCTGCTATCTCTTCCCTAGTTTCTTTTAAAATGCACAAATGCAATCTGCCCAGACCAGTTTGATTAGTTTATTTCATTTTCTGTTCTTTTTAATTAAATTCTGTTATGCAGAGCTTTTGGACTCCAAGAGAATGGAAGTATTAAGCTGGAGGGTAGCCTGGCTCATCCATGACCCAGATTCAGACAGTCAACAGCACAGTAGTGGTCAATGAATTCAGGGGTGGTGGAAGAGAGGTAGAAATGGGTGTTACAGAAAATTTATTCTTGACATATGAGCATCACTGGCAAGGCCAACATCTATTGTCCAACCCTAGCTGCCATTGAGAAGGTGGTGGTGGACCTTCTCCTGGAACCACTGCAATCCATGATAGGGAGTTCCAGGATATTGACCCAGTGACGATGAAGGAATGGTGATGTATGTCCAAGCCAGGTGTGTGACTTGGAGGGTAACTTGGAGGTGATGATGTTCCCATGTGCCAGATGCCCTTGCTTTCTAAGTGTTAGGGGTCGCGGGTTTGAGAGCTGCTGTTGAAGAAGCCTTAGCAAGTTGCTGCAGTGCATCTTGTAAATGGTACACACTTCAACCACGGTGTGCCGGGGGTGGAGCGAGTGAATGTTTAAGGTGGTAGATGGGCTGCCGATCACACAAGACTGCTTTGTCCTGGAGGTTGTTGAGCTTGAGTGTTGTTGCAGCTGCACCCATCCAGGCAAGTGGAGAGTAATATAGTCTCCATAACTACAAAAAGGATATAGAGGCGCTGGTGAAGGTGCAAAAAAGATTTACAAGCATACCAGAACTCAGAGGCTACAACCATCAGGAAAGAATGATCAGGTTGGGGCTCTTTTCTCAAGAAAAGAGAAGGCTGAGGGCTGACCTAATAGAGGTCTTTAAAATTCTGAAGGAGTTCGATAGGATAGACGTAGAGAATATGTTTCCACTTGTGGGAGTCCAAAACTAGGAACCATAGATATAAGATAGTCACTAATAAATCCAATAACAAATTCAGGAGGAACTTCTTTACCCAGAGAGTGGTTAGAATGTGGAACTCGCTACCACAAGGAGTGGTTGAGATGCATTTAAGGGGTAGCAAGACAAGTACACAAGGGAGAAAAGAATAGAAGGATATGTTGATAGGGTGAGACGAAGTAGGGTGAGTGGAGGCTCATGGAGCATAAACACCGGCACAGACCAATCGGGCCAAATGGCATGTTTCTGTATTGTACATTCTCTGTAAGTTTATGTAAGAAACCAGAAGCTCACCTGTTCACCATATTCAATCCACTCTCCATTGTTAGCCTGCCAGTACCAGAGCCATTCAGTGGTCAGGGAGTAGTGCTGAGGTTTGGTGACAGAGGAGGTGGTGGAGAGACGCCTCACCTTACTCAAGTTGTTGGTCATGGTCATGAAATTAATAGGTGGAGGTCCTACTCTGTAACATGAATAACAAAAAGGGCTGAGAAACAGAAACAGTCAATTCAGTTGTAATATAAGGAGAACCGTCAAATGCATTGGTTATTGTGCTTCTGAGTGCTATGCTCAATAATCTATTAGTTTCAGCATCACTGACCAGTCCTGTATTTGGATCTTACGTCTTTTATGATCTGCAGCATACCTGTACCTGCTCAACATCTACCAGTGATGACCATCATGCAGCCCGTGGCCCAAAACAGTCCTGATCTCTCTCGATCTAGCTGTCAATTTTAAAGAGCTGCTGAATTCACTTCTGTCCTCATAATTGTACCATTTTAGTCCTGGTATCATTCTGGTGAATCTGCACTGCACCCTCTCCAGGGCTAATATATCCTTCCTGAAGTGCAGTACTCCAGATGGGTTCTAACCTGATCTTTATATAACTGTAGTATAACTTCCACCCCTTTGTATGTACAGTATAACTTCACTACAATGAACCCATCTTATAATGAATCCCTGGTTTTAACGATCCCTATAACAAGACTCGCTTTTTTTGAATGGAAATCAGCCCTACTAAAATGAACACCTAAGCAGGACCAACCCATATATAATGCTGCAGTTCATGCAAATGCTTAATTGAAAGATAATGTATCGTAATTTGATTCCCACATGCCAAATGTGTTCGATCCTCCTAAGGGAAAAGATAGACTGTATAGACGGTGGTAAAGGAAATCCAGGTTTCCCTACATGAGCAACTATGAGTTCAGCCATAATTTATTGAATGGCGGAGCAGGCTCGATGGGCCTTATGGCCTACTCCTGCACCTATTTCTTATGTTCTGATGACAACATTATTGAATCAATGACATTGAGTTGGGGAGAGGATGAGGAAACTTTTGGAGATGATGACATGGCAAGTACACTGTCGTGTTTCCCACAATACATCAGTGACTACACTTCAAAAGTACTTCAGAGGTTGTAAAGTGCTTTGGGATGTCCTGAGGTTGTGAAAGACCCTAAATAAATGTAATAAATCACATCTTTCCCCACATTAAACCACACCCCTCCCGACCATTAAACCACACCCCTCCCGACCATTAAACCACATCCCTCCTGACCATTAAATCACACCCCTTCCGACCATTAAACCACACCCATCCCGACCATTAAACCACACCCCTCCTGACCATTAAACCACACCCCTCCCGACCATTAAACCACACCCCTCCTGACCATTAAACCACACCCTTCCTGACCATTAAACCACACCCCTCCTGACCATTAAACCACACCCCTCTTGACCATTAAACCACACTCCTCCCGACCATTAAACCACACCCCTTCTGACCATTAAACCACACCGCTCCCGACCATTAAACCACACCCCTCCCTACCATTAAACTACACCCCTCCTGATTTCCTGACCATTAAACCACACCCCTCCTGACCATTAAACCCATTCTCTCCTGACCATTAAACCACACCCCTCCTGACCATTAAACCCATTCTCTCCTGACCATTAAACCACACCCCTCCTGACCATTAAACCCATTCTCTCCTGACCATTAAAGCACACCACTCCTGACCATTAAACCCATTCACTCCCAACCAATAAACCACACCCTTCCTGACCATTAAACCACACCCCTCCTGACCATTAAACCACACCCCTCTTGACAATTAAACCACACCCCTCCCGACCATTAAACCACACCCCTCCCGACCATTAAACCACACCGCTCCCTACCATTAAACTACACCCCTCCTGATTTCCTGACCATTAAACCACACACCACATCCCTCCTGACCATTAAACCACACCCCTCTTGACCAATGAACCACACCCCTCCTGACCATTAAACCCATTCTCTCCTGACCATTAAACCCATTTTCTCCTGACCATTAAACCACACCCCTCCTGACCATTAAACCACACCCCTCTTAACCATTAAACCACACCCCTCATAGCCATTAAACCACACCTCTCCTGACCATTAAACCACACCCCTCCTGACCATTAAACCCATTCTCTCCTGGCCATTAAACCCATTCTCTCCTGACCATTAACCCACACCCCTCCTGACCATTAAATCACACCCCTCCTGACCATTAAACCACACCCCTCCTGACCATTAAACCACACCCCTCCTGACCATTAAACCACACCTCTCCTGACCATTAAACCACACCCCTCCTGACCATTAAACCCATTCTCTCCCGACCATTAAACCATACCCCTCCTGACCATTAAACCACACCCCTCCTGACCATTAAACCCATTCTCTCCTGACCATTAAACCACATCCCTCCTGACCATTAAACCCCACCCCTCCTGACCATTAAACCCATTCTCTACCGACCATTAAACCACACCCCTCCTGACCATTAAACCTATTCTCTCCTGACCATTAAATCACACCCCTCCTGACCATTAAATCACACCCCTCCTGACCATTAAACCCATTCTCTCCTGACCATTAAATCACACCCCTCCTGACCATTAAACCACACCCCTCCTGACCATTAAACCCATTCTCTCCTGACCATTAAACCACACCCCTCCCGACCATTAAACCACACCCCTCCTGACCATTAAACCCATTCTCTCCTGACCATTAAATCACACCCCTCCTGACCATTAAACCACACCCCTCCTGACCATTAAACCCATTCTCTCCTGACCATTAAACCACACCCCTCCCGACCATTAAACCACACCCCTCCCGACCATTAAACCACACCCCTCCTGACCATTAAACCCATTCTCTCCTGACCATTAAACTACATCTCCCCTGACCTCTCTATACACTGAGGGCATTAGTTGTAAAGAAAGTAAGAGAAATCACGTGAATTCTAGACAAACCTTTAATATGTACATCTCATGAAAACAGAAATTAGCATAACATAAATAAACGTTTTACAAACTAATCAGAAGGAAAAGAAGCCCAGTAATAAGGGTTTGTGTCAAAGAAGGCAAAGATCTGGACAGTTCTCTCTAGGTCATTGTCAAACTTACATGCCTATGCTACTGGGATCGCAGTAATCCTTTTCGATCTGCTCCATGCTTAATAGATCTTTCCATGTTTCCTCATAAACTTGCCATCGATAAGGGAGCTTGAAGTGAACCAGTTTACACCGATCTGAATTAACACAAATATGCAAGGAGATTATTTCAAATGGGTTTCATCTTATTCATCTCATAAGATGAAACCCTTATCTTGCAGCAACATATAGGGTAATAAGTGATATAGAAGATGTAGGTTCAGAACACAGCTTCAAACCAAACTGTGACCTTAGGACAAGGGGACAGACGCTCAAGCTGGTGACATTTGAACAGATGTTAGAAAGTGCTTCACTTGCAGAGTGATCAACATGTGGAATGCACTCCTGGAATTGTTTAACAAACAGCTGGATGCTGTGAAGGTGAGATTCAAGGTCTTCCTGGATAGATGAGGCAAGATGGGCAGATTGGCCTACATCATGCCAAGCGATCTCCAATATTTAACCCTACTGGTTTTGTTTCACAAGTCCATTATTCTGTGAGGAAGGGTGGGTTTACTTTAATTGCCAGTTTTATTTGTAAGTTTGATCCAGGATCTTCCAGCTTTGTGCTCACAGTCTAACTTACAGTTTGCTTATGTCAACAGCATCTTTTCATTTTAAAGATAGTGTCCTTCTCAATCATCTCCCCATTAAAAACAAAAACGTGCATTTTATATAGCTCCTGTCATGACTTCAGGATGTCCCAAAGTGCTTTACAGCCAATGAAGTGCGTTTGATGTGTAGTCACTGCTGTAATGTAGGAACCGCGGCAGCAAAGTTGCGCACAGCAAGCTTCCATAAACAGCAATGAGATAATGACCAGAACATCTGTTTTAGTGAAGTTGGTTGAGGAATAAATATTGGTCAGAACACTGGGGAGAACTCCTCTGCTTTTCTTCGAAATAGTGCCATGGGATCTTTTACGTTGAAAACAAACTCCAATCTACCGCTCTCTCCTTATAAAGTAGAGCTGTGAGAATCATCTTTAGTGCCCTACTCCATTGCCCTTACCAACACATCAACCAGCTGAGTCTCAGTACCTTTAAAGGAACAGTGCTTCCTGAGAAAGAACAGGCAGATCTCCTCACTGTCCACACCTCTGTTGGTGTTACTGGGGACACGACTGGGTGGCGGCTGCTTATCTGGAACTAAATAAAGAGATCACGTGTTACTTCTTTTGTACTATCTCTTTAAAACATTTGATGAATGCAGAACATAATGACTAACTACATAGAATAATACAGCACAGAAGTGGGCCATTCGGCCCATCATACTTGTGCCTCTTTGAAAGAAATATCCAATTCCACTCTGCTCTTTCCCCACAGCAAAGAACATTTTTCTTCTTAAGTAAAGATCTAATTCCTTTTGTTAACAGTGCATTCCAGATCACAACTCACTGTGTAAAAACAAATTCTCCTCAACTCCCCCTCTGTTTCTTTTGCCAATTATCTATGTCCTCTGGTTACCGAACCTCCTGCATTGGAAATAGTTTCTTCTTTACTCTATCAAAATCCATCATGATTTTGAACAGCTCCATTAAATCTCTCCTTAACCTTCTCAGCTCTAAGGAGAAAAACCCAGCTTCTCTATTCCCTCCAGGACAGCACAGACCTGGAAGGAGTCGCCAGCACAAATTCGACAAATTCCAAAAGAACAGCAGAAAACCAGGAGTGATGTCACAGGTGGGTGAGTATTAATTTTTTCTCTCTAACTTAAATAGATAAACTAAATAATATAACTAAGACTTTAACGATGAAAACGAGAGAAGCAGTAGGAGACAAAGGACTTTCAAGATTCTTAGTTAAGTTTAGTTCTGTAAGTTAGTTAATAGTCGAATAAATAGAGGCATGACAGGACACCTCGGTCCCATGGAATGCATATCTTGTGCCATGTAGGAACTTCAAGACACTTCCTGTTATGTATGCAACTATGTAATACTTGCCACCAGAGGGCATGACTGTTGGAGTCCTAATGGTCACCTGCATACATGTGCAGGGCCAGTATAAAAGGTTGGCTGCCATGTTGTTTAAGCACTCTGAAGTTGTACTAAAGAAGACTAAGGTCACACTAAGTTTAGCTCACATTACTCAGCCTCGTGGAGTTCTTGTACATATAATAATTGGCGACAGTAATAGAATACGAACCTTCACACAACCATGGCCGCCGTTGGAATATTAGAGATTCGTTGGGTTATGATTGAGAAGCCTTCGTCGAGCGTCTCAACTAGTACTTAGTGGCCAATGAGCTGGAAGGAGTCACTAACGCGGTCAAGCGCAAGGTGGTTCTCCCACCTAAAATATACGGCCTTTATCAAGAATCTGCTCGCACCGACAAAATCAATGGAGAAGGAATATACTGAGTTGTGCACGCTGGTTCGGGACCACCTCAAGCTGAAGGAGAGTATCCTCATGGCCAGATAACGTTTTTAAACGCACCATCGCTCCGGGGGCCAGGACGTGGCGGATTATGTCACCGACCTGAGACGCCTCGCAGGACCTTATGATTTTGGAGCTGCGTTGGGGGAAATGCTGCGGGACTTCTTCGTGCTGGGCATCAGCCACGAAGTTATTCTTCGAAAGCTGCTGGCTGCCGAAACCCTAGACCTGAGCAGGGCTATTGCAATCGCCCAGCCATGCATGGCCACGGACGATAACACCAAACAGATATCTTTTCAACATCGAAGCTCACCGGCAAGTACTGTGCATAAAATGACTTCGCTAGCAGGCCGAACTGCATATGGCAGGGCCTATACATCTGCGGCTATTTCCCGTCGCTGTTTGAGCCAGGCATTGGAAAGTTTTCAGGGGTGAAGGTGCAGATCCACTTGGTTCCCGGTACACGACCCATCCACCACAAGGCATGTGCGGTGCCATACATGATGCAAGAGAAAGTGGAAATTGAGCTAGATAGGCTGCAGTGAGAAGGCATCATCGCGCTGGTGGAGTTCAACGAGTGGGCAAGTCCGATTGTTCCGGTTCTCAAAGGCGATGGCACGGTCAGAATTTGTGGGAACTATAAAGTAACCGTTTTTTGCTACAGGACCAGTACCCGCTACCCAAGACAGACAACCTATTTGCGACGCTGGCAGGAGGAAAGACGTTTATCAAGTTGGACGTGACCTCGGCCTACATGACACAGGAGCTGGCAGAATCTTCGAAAGGCCTCATCTGCATCAACATGCACAAAAGTCTGCTCATCTACAATAGATACCCGTTTGGGATTCGATTAGCCACGGCCATTTTTCAAAGGAACATGGAGAGTCTGTGGTTTTCCAGGATCACAGGTCGGGATACCATCGAACACTTGCAGAACCTGGAAGCGGTTCTAAGTCGGCTAGATCGTGTGGGACTCAGGTTGAAACGCTTGAAGTGTGCTTTCCTGGCGCCAGAGGACAAGTTCTTTAGATAAGAATCGCGGCAGACGGCATCAGACCCACCGACGCCAAGACGGAGGCCATCAAGAACGCGCCGAGACCACAGAACGCGATGGAGCTGCGGTCGTTCCTGGGATTCCTCAATTATTTTGGTAATTTCCTACCCGGGTTAAGCACCTTGCTAGAACCTCTACATGTGTTGCTATGCAAAGGAGATGACTGGGTATGGAGGAAATCACAAGAAACTGGTCTTGAGAAAGCCAGAAATCTGTTATGTTCCAACAAACTGCTTGTTCTATATGACCTATGTAAACGTTTAGTGCTAGCTTGCGACACGTCTTCATACGGGGTCGGGTGTGTGTCACAACAAATAAACGAATTGGGAACATTGCAACCGGTCGCTTATGCATCCAGGAGTTTGTCCAAGGCCAAAAGGGCCTACAGCATGATTGTAAATAAAGCTCTGGCATGCATTTACGGGGTTAAAAAAAAATGCACCAGTATCTGTTTGGGCTTAAGTTAGAGTTAGAAACTGACCATAAGCCACTCATATCGCTATTCTCAGAGAGCAAAGGTATTAATACCAATACCTCTGCTCGCATCCAAAGATGGGCGCTCACGCTGTCGCATATAACTATGTAATTCGCCACAGGCCAGGCACAGAGAACTGCGCTGATGCTCAGTCGGCTACCATTGCCCGCCACTGGGTGGAAATGGCACAGCCTGCAGACTTGCTCTTGGTGATGGATGCATTTGAAAACGAAAAGTCACCCATTACGGTCCACCAGATCAGGACCTGGACCAGCCAGGATCCTTTACTGTCCCTTGTAAAAAAACTGTCCTCCATAGGAGCTGGTCCAGCGCCCCAGCGGAGATACATGTTTTTGGTTGTTGTGGATGCTTATTCAAAATGGATTGAGTGTGTAATAATGTCTGTAAGCACGTCCACTGCCACCATCAAAAACCTACGAGCCATGTTTGCCACGCACGGCCTGCCTGATGTCTTTGTCAATGACAATGGGCCGTGCTTCACCAGCGCTGAATTCAAGGAATTCATGATCCGCAATGGGATCAAGCACGTCACATCTGCCCCGTTCAAGCCGGCATCCAACGGCCAGGCAGAACGGGCAGTCCAAACCATCAAGCAAAGCTTGAAACGCACGTCGGATGGCTCCCTGCAGACTGTCCCGAATCCTGCTCAGCTACTGCACTAGACCCCACTCGCTCACCGGGGTTCCCCCTGCCGAACTGCTCCTGAAAAGGGCACTCAAAACAAGGCTCTCTCTAGTCCACCCTGATCTCCATGATCATGTCGAGGACAGGCGGCATCAACAAAGCATGTACCATGATCGTGTAAATTTGTCACGCGATATTGAAGTCAATGACCCTGTATTTGTACTCAACTATGGACATGGTCCCAAATGGCTTGCTGGCACCATCATAGCCAAAGAAGGGAGTAGGGTGTTTCAGGTCAAACTCGCAAATGGACTAACTTGCAGAAAGCATTTGGACTGGACCAAACCAAACTGCGATTCACAGACAGCCACTGAGCAACCTGAAGAGGACACCACCAACTTTGATCCTCCGACACACACCCAAGTGGCAACCGACATCACGGTTGACCACGAAGCTGAACTCATCATCCTCAGCAGCGCAGCAGCCCAGCGAAGGCCCAACCAACTCACCTGCACCTGTGTTTGTACCGAGACAATCGACTAGGGAGCGAAAAGCCCCAGATCGTCTCACCCTGTAAATAAATGTACTATTGACTTTGGGGGGAGTGATGTTATGTATGCAACACTATGTAACCAACATTCTACCGCCAGCAGAGGGCTATCTGTTGGAGTCCCTTGGGAGCACTGTATATAAGCAGGCCTCCCATGCTGTACAAGTACTCTGGAGTTAGAATAAAGAGATTAAGGTCACACTTATTCATGTCTACAGTATACAGTCACGTTGCTTTATTCGAGACATAACAATAGGGAAGGAAAGAAAGGATGTGGTGGTGGGAGTATTGGTTAAGGAGAATGTTGCAATACTGGAGAGAGAGGATGTCCTGGAGGGTCAAAGTCAGAATCTATTTGGTTAGAGTTAAGAAGTAAGGAGGTGCCTTTACATTTCTCGGTGTATTCTATAGGCCACCAACTAGGAGGCAAATTTGCAGGGAAATTACAGAGAGATGCAAGAGTTATAGAGTAATGATAATGGTGGATAAATAATAAACGGGTAGTAAGAGGAGGAGTGGGGCTAATTGTGGACCAAAAAGGAGACCTACGCATGGAGGCAGAGGACATGACTGAGGTACTAAATGAGTACTTCACATCTATCTACACCAAGGAAGAAGATGCTGCCAAAGTCATGGTGAAAGTGGAGGTAGTTGGAATGGGATAAAAATTAATAAAGAGGAGGTACTAGCAAGGCTGGCTGTACTTAAAGTAGATGAGTCACCAGGACCGGATGGAATGCATCCTAGGATGCTGAGGGAAGTTAAGGTGGAAATCGTGCTGGCACTGGCCATGATCTTCTAATCCTCCTTAGATACAGGGATGGTGCCAGAGGACTGGAGAATTGCAAATGTTACACCCTTGTTCAAAAATAAGTGTAAGGATAAACCTTTCCCCTTCGTGGGAATGTACCTCGACTGCCAGTCAGTTTAACCTCAGTAGTGGGGAAGCTTTTAGAAACAATAATCAGGGACAAAATTAACAGTCACCTGGACAACTGTGATTTAATTAAGGACAGCCAGCATGGATTGTTAAATGCAAATTGTGTTAAACTAACTTGATCAAGTTTTTTGATGAGGTAACAGAGAGGGTTGATGTGGGTAATGCAAATGATGTGGTGTACACAGATTTCCAAAAGGCGTTTGATAAAGTGCCACATAATAGACTTGTCAGAAAGTTGAAGTATGAAATAAAAGGGACAGTGGCAGCAAGGATACAAATTGGCTAAGTGACAGGAAACAGAGAGTAGTGGTGAACGGTTATTTTTTGGACTGGAGGAAGGTATACAGTGGTGTTCCCCAGGGGTCAGTACTAGGACCACTGCTTTTCTTGATATATATTAATGACTTGGACTTGGGTGTACAGGACACTATTTCAAAATTTGCAGATGACACAAAACTTGGAAGTATAGTGAATAGTGAGGAGGATAGTGATAGACTTCAAGAAGACATAGAAAGGCTGGTGAAATGGACGGACATGTGGCAGATTAAATTTAACGCAGAAAAGTGTGAAGTAATACATTTTGGTGGGAAGAATGAGGAGAGGCAATGTAAACTAAAGGATACAATCATAAAGAGGTGCATGAACAGAGATACCTGGAGGTATATGTGCACAAACTTGAAGGTGGCAGGGCAGGTTGAGAAAGCGGTTAAAAAAGCATACGGGATCATGGGTTTAATAAATAGAGGCATAGAGTACAAAAGCAAGGAAGTTATGATGAACCTGTATAAAACACTGGTTCGGCCTCAGCTGGAGTATTGTGTCCAGTTCTGGGCATCGCACTTTAGGAAAGATGTGAAGGCCCCAGAGAAGGTGTGGAAGAGATTTACGAGAACAGTTACGTGGATAGACTGGAGAAGCTGGGGTTCTCCTTAAAGCAGAGAAGGTTGAAAGGAGATTTGATAGAGGTATTCAAAATCATGATGGATCTAGACAGAGTAGATAGAGAAAAACTGTTCCCATTGATGGAAGGGTCGAGAACCAGAGGACACAGATTTAAGATGATTGGCAAAAGAACCAAAGGTGACATGAGGAAAATCATTTTTACACAGCGAGTGGTCAGGATCTGGAATGCCGGAAAGGGTGGTGTAGGCAGATTCAATTGTGGCTTTCAAAAGGGAATTGGATAAGTACCTGAAGGAAACAAATTTTCAGGGCTACGTGGAAAGGACAGGGGAGTGGGACTAGCTGAAGTGCTCTTGCAGAGAGCCTGCATGGCTCGGCGGACCGAACGGCCTCCTTCTGTGCTGGAACCATTCTTTGATTGTAACTAAAGTCCCTCATCTCTGGTAACATTCTGGTAAATCTTCTCTGAAGATCAAGCACATAGTGCCAGATTTCAAATTATCAGAGCATTACAGACGTCAACAATAATCATGGTTAAACAGGATTACAGACGAAAACAAAACTGAACAGTTACTGACAAAATGTGACTGTGCAGAGGACTGATAACGAATAGAAAGAGGAATAGTCACAACGATGTGGGAAGATTGAAGCTAGGTCGAAGCCCAGGGAGGTGAGGGATAAGCACTTAACTTGAACCCACGATTCAAAATGAGATTAAATGGCCATCTCATCAGCCAATTGGCCAGGATTCAGTAAGCGAAGAATCAAAATAATGACCCCAATGAAAGATTGGCTTGGTTCAGCTGGAGACAGAACTTATTTCTCTCTGTTGCAGGTAGAGAGCTCATGTTAGAATAAAATTGAATATGGAGAAAATAAATAACTGGGGATAGAATACAGTAATGTAGTGAGGTTTGTGACTCCTTGGACAATGTTATGTTTTAACCTCTTTAAGGTACAGATATAAATGCTAATGTACTGAGAGGTCTTGTAATACATTGTTCAGTGTTAAACCACATTAACAAGCAAACCCCTTGATCAGATAACCTTTATAAAAACAGAAATTGTGCAAAGACAGCTGCAACACATTATAGATAAGAACCAGTGGATGTGGTGTATTTGGACATTCAAAAGGCTTTTGACAAGGTCTCACACAAGAGATTGATGTGCAAAATTAAAGCACATGGTATTGAGGGTAATGTACTAACATGGATAGAGAACTGGTTGGCAGACAGGAAGCAAAGAGTCGGGATAAACGGGTCCTTTTCAGAATGGCAGACAGTGACTAGTGGAGTGCCGCAGGGCTCAGTGCTGGGACCCCAGCTATTTACAATATGCATTAATGATTTGGATGAGGGAATTGAGTGTAATATCTCCAAGTTTGCAGATGACACTAAGCTGGGTGGCGGTGTGAGCTGTGAGGAGGACGCTAAAAGGATGCAGGGTGACTTGGACAGGTTAGGTGAGTGGGCAAACGTGTGGCAGATGCAGTATAATGTGGATAAATGTGAGGTTATCCACTTTGGTGGCAAAAACACGAAGGCAGAATATTATCTGAATGGCAGATTAGGAAAAGGGGAGGTGCAACAAGACCTGGGTGCCATGGTACATCAGTCATTGAAAGTTGGCATGCAGGTACAGCAGGCGGTGAAGAAGGCAAATGGTATGTTGGCCTTCATAGCTAGGGGATTTGAGTATAGGAACAGGGAGGTCTTACTGCAGTTGTACAGGGCCTTAGTGAGGGCTCACCTGGAATACTGTGTTCAGTTTTGGTCTCCTAATCTGAGGAAGGACGTTCTTGTTATTGAGGGAGTGCAGCGAAGGTTCACCAGACTGATTCCCGGGATGGCAGGACTGACATATGAGGAGAGACTGGATCGACTGGGCCTTTATTCACTGGAGTTTAGAAGGATGAGAGGAGATCTCACGGAAACATATAAAATTCTGATGGGACAGGACAGGTTAAATGCAGGAAGAATGTTGCAGATGTTGGGGAAGTCCAGAACCAGGGGATGTAGTCTAAGGATAAGGGGTAAGCCATTTAGGACTGAGATGAGGAGAAACTTCTTCACTCAGAGAGTTGTTAACCTGTGGAATTCCCTACCGCAGAGAGTTGCTGATGCCAGTTCATTGGATATATTAAAGAGGAAGTTAGATATGGCCCTTACGGCTAAAGGGATCAAGAGGTATGGAGAGAAAGCAGGAAAGGGGTACTGAGGTGAATGATCAGCCATGATCTTATTGAATGGCAGTGCAGCTCGAAGGGCCGAATGGCCTACTCCTGCACCTATTTTCTATGTTTCTATGTAATAACCAATAGCAGTTGAGCATGATGCATATGTGCAATGGGAAACTAATCAACAGTAATTATGTACTTATCGGGTAAAACAGTATAAAACGTGCGCGAAATGTATTGCACATCGAAGATCCGTTCTCAGAGGTCTGAGAAGTGAGATGCTTCTCCTGCCGGCTTGAATAAAGTTCATGTTCTTACTTATCCGAGGTGTCCGCCTGCTGATTCTGGGTCAAAGAGTAGTCGAGTTTTTATATCAATTACTCCACTCTTACACTCCACAACACACCAATGGAATGCGATGTAGCCTCTAGCTGATTACAAAATGAGATCCATGAGAACATGAGAACAATCCAAAGGGGTTTCAATAAGGGTTGCCAACCCTCCAGGACTGACCTGGAGTCTCCAGGACACAGCTCAGACCAACCCGGGAGAAAAGTCATTAAGGCATTCAAAATTGTGATTTTTAAAAATTTTCTTTGAACATTTTTGTTTATTAGTTATAAAAATATCAGACATGGAAATAAAAACTACTTGATTGACAGTGAAGAATCAACCAATCGGGTAATGAAGAACCTGTTCGCTTTCCGATTGGCATGGGAAGGCGGGGCACCGTGAGGTTGGATATGTTGGGTGATCAATGGCTGGAGTGTGGGGCAGTTAGAGAAAAGAGATCATGTCATGACACCTCCAGGAATATGTCCAATCAGAGCTGGCAACCCTAGTTTCAACTGAGAGACAGTAAAGAGGTCTGGGATCAACCAGGAAACCCCTGATAGTCTTGATCTCTACTAGAATCACAGCACAGAAATCCTGGATATTAGATAAGGCCTAAAATATTTTGCAGAGAATCGTCTCCTCTGCACCTCTCCAGCACTCTGGTGAAAACTCCAGGTGCAAATAGTATAGTTGTATAAGTGACACACAAGAACATAAGGAATAGGAGCAGGAGTAGGCCATTTGGCTCCTCGAGCCTGCTCCACCATTCAATAAGATCATGGCTGATCTGATCTTGGCCTCAACTCCACTTCTCTGCCTGCTCCCCATAACCCTTGACTCCCTTACTGTTCAAAAATGTATCTATCTCCACCTTAAATATATTCAATGACCCAGTCTCCACAGCTCTCTGGGGTAGAGAATTCCAAAGATTTACGACCCTCTGAGAGAAGAAATTCCTCCTCATCTCTGTTTTAAATGGGCGACCCCTTATTCTGAAACTATGCCTCCTAGTTCTAGATGCCCCCATGAAGTGAAACATCCTCTCTGCATCTACCCTGTCAAGCCCCCTCAAAATCTTTTACGATCACCTCTCATTCTTCTAAACTCCAATAAGTACAGGCCCAACCTGCTTAGACTTTCTTCATAAGACAACCCCTTCATCTCGGGAATCACCTTTTCTGAACTGTCTCCAATACAAGTATATCCCTCATTAAATAAGGAGACTAAAACTGTTTGCAGTACTCACAGGTGTGTTCGTGCAGTTGTAGTAGGACTTCTCTACTTTTATACTCCACCCCCCTTGCACATAGCTGTGTAAGCTGCCCCTCGCACAACCAAGTACGAACACAGAAGTACGAACACTGTCAAGCACATATTTTTCCACTCTTCCCCGTTTAACTGTTCACATAAGTTTAACTATGATGAAACCTTCTTGACCATTTTGGGCAGCAATATCAGGAGCAGCACTGGGCAGTGGCTGCATGTTTAGCAGTAACAGTTAGAAATTAAATAACTGATGAGTTAATAATTAAATAATTTTCAGTGAGGATGTGAAATCTCTCTCCTTAGGTTAGATAAAAGAAAAGAGAGACTTGCCTTTCTACAGCGCCTTTCACAACCTCAGGACATCCTAAAGCGCTTTGCAGCAAATTAATTACTTTTGAAGTGTAGTCACTGTTGTAATGTAGGAATTGCAGCAGCCAATTTGTGCACAGTAAGGTCTCAAAAATAGCAATGTTGCAGTGGCGTTGGTTAAGGAATAAATATTGGCCAGCACACTGGGGTGAACTATCCTGCTCTTCTTTGAAATAGTGCCATGGAATCTTTTACGTCCGCCTTAGTGGGCAGATAGGGTCTCGGTTTAACATCTGATCCATAAGATGGCACCTCCAACAGTGCAGCTCTCCCTCAGTACTGCACTGGTGTGTCAGCCTAGATTATGGCCTCAAGTCTCTGGGGTGGAGTTCGAACCCATGACCTTCTGACAAAGGCGAGAGTGCTACCTCTGAGCTACAGCTGACACCTTTAAGGGTGGGGTAAGGGAATAAAACAAAGCGAAAATTAAAAGGGAAACAAAACTGTAATTTTACCTTTCTCATCGGCAGAATTCCATCTCCTGATTGCACAGATGTTACGATATATGGAGGGCAGATCACAGATTAGTTCTATGTTCACTCTGCGAGTCTCCAGCAATTCTCGGCTTTCCAGGAAGCTGTGCAAACGCTCACACCGGCTTCCGAGCGGGCAGGCATCAAGAACAAATTGAAGGCAGATGTGAAGCTTATTGCAAGATTGCTTGAAGCTGCAAGCACCATAGGGACCATTCCCCTTGTTGTAAAAGGTACAAACCTGAAAAAGAGAAGATCATTTGTAATCTCATCTCCTATTTATTTGTTACCTTCCCCGGTCTAGGTTTGACTTGTCTCCTTCCATGTACAATCCACTATTTTCCATTATGAGTGTAGACAGTTGCCAACTCTTGGGATTCTCAAAGGGAGTCTAAAGGAAGCACTGAACTATTTCCTCTGCCTGCTCTGTTGGAAACTGCCTAGTTCCTACTCAGCACCCCCTCCATCTCAGTGATATGAACATACGAGCAATGACAGACAGGAAAAGACCCACTGGTCCATCCAGCCTGACCCACACAACTGCGAGGTCTTGTGCATCACAATGTATATACTCCTCACCCCACCTGAAACCACGTAATCTCCTGGGAGAGGTGAAAAACCAGAAACAAAAGAAAAATCCCATACAACCAATGCATTAGACCACTAGATTGTCCCGGTTATTTTATGTTGCAAACCTGCAACATAATCCAATCCATGAAATGTTGTAAATAAACCTGCATCGAGCAGCACTGAGTTACTTAATGCTTCAGTACCCTTTCCAACTAGGCCTCAAATGAGGACATTTACTTTTCAAATGTTCTGCCCCTTAAGAAAAAGCTGCACTGCTGAATGTAGCCCAGGCATTGGTGGGGACACTAGAATTGGCCTCAGTCCCTCTAAAAGTGAGCTGAGGGGGAGAAACAAACATTATTAGCTTACTTTTTGCGCTCTTAATCGTAATGCTGTAATGACTAGAGTCATAGGGCTAGAAATTGATCAGCCTACTGCTGGGTTTTTTGGTGTATTTCATCGTTTTGGGCTGAAAACGTATCAGTGGGAAATTCATTGCAGTCTTCCGCTGGTGGTTTTGAAATACCGCTGGGGAGCAGATTGCCGGCGTGCAACACTGGGAAAATCATTTCCGCCCGAGTTTGATCCGTACTTCTTCAAAAAAAACTGCCCTGTCGGACCAGGCTTTCGATGGATGGTAGGTATGAAACCCGGCAAAAATAGGTAAGTGAACGATTTTTAAAATCCTTTTGCAGTGATTCAGTGGAAAAGGGGCCTCTGAAAGTTTTCTGATGTTTTATTTTTTGAAAAAATATTTTTTGTGTTTTCCCACCTCCCACAGCCTTGGAATTAATTTGACCAGGACCGCCGAGAATGTGGACAGTTGCCAGCTCTTGGGATTCTCAAAGGGAGTCTTAACATATTAGACGGGCAGTGACAGCCTTTGATCAATTTCTAGCCCATAGAATCATACTGCACAAAAGGAGGCCATTTTGCCATTCAGCCCATCGTGCCTGTGCTGGCTCTTTGAAAGAGCTATCCAATTAGTCCCACTCCCATGCTCTTTACCCAAATGTTTCCTTTTCAAGTATTCATCCAATTCCCTTTTGAAAGCTACTATTGAATCTGCTTCCACCATCCTTTCAGGCAGTGCATTCCAGATCACAACAACTCGCTGCATAAAAAAAATTCTCATCTTCTCCCTGGTTCTTTTGCCAATTACCTTAAATCTATGTCCTCTGATTACCAATCGTCCTGCCAGTGGAAGCAGTTTCTCCTTATCTAAATCAATTAAATTTGTTCATGATTTTAAACACCTCTATTAAATCTCCCTTTAATCTTCTGTGCTCCAAGGCGAACGATCCCAGCTTCTCCAGTCTCTCCATAGAACTGAAATCCCTCATCACTGATACCGTTCCAGTAAATCTCTTCTGTACCCTCTCTAAGGCCTTGACATCCTTCCTAAAGTGTGGTGCCTATAATTGGCCACAATACTCTAGCTGAGGCCTAACCAGTTTTGTAAACTTCAATCCTGTCTGTGTGAAGTGCAATTTCCTGGCATCAGTCCTAAATTTGTCCATCCTTCATTTGAACCTTGACCTACTGTCATGGTTTCATTTGAAGCAACGTTCCTGATTTATCTTTTCTATCCTGATTATTTTCCTTTATGAGGTCCCCTCTCAGCATCCTTCTTTCGAATCCTACCTCGGGTAGCAGGGTGGGATCATTCTGCAGTAGAAGTTGACGTAGTTCTTTGATGTCCAGATTGTGAAGCCCATTAGCACTCAAGATGGCATGATTGTAAGAGGATTGGATGTCATGAGAATATGTGCAGAGTTTTCTGAAAGAAATAAAGGATATTCAGGTAACTTCTAGATCTTAGCTGATTTAATAATGCTGTTTGTAATGCTTCCACCACAATTAGAGCCTTATAACACACCCCATCGATCACACTGTACGACAAATTGGACTCTAACCTCAGTCTGAACCCTGTTTTTTTCTGTCTCCCTCCTTGGTCACTCTCTCAGGCTGAGCAAGCTTATTGTGCTTTGAACTGAGGTTACAACAGAGCCAAGCAATCCCACGACCAATGGATCAGAACAAAGCTCCATAGCCTTACCACATTTATTCAAGGAAGCTCCATGAACATCCTCAACCTCAACCCTAGTGACACTAGCATGCGGGTGCAAGAGAGTGGGCTGAAGTGGTTAGAAGCTTCGTCAGCCAAAAGTGCCAAATACATGATCCTACTAGATCTCCAGAGGCCCCCACCATCATAGGTACCAGTCTCCAACCAATTTGGTTCACTCTACAACAACAATTTGCATTTATGTAGCATCTCTACATAGTAAAACATCCTAAGGCACTTCACAGGAGCATTCAGGCAAAATGTGACACTGGGCTCCAGATCTGGAGGTAAGAGCTGAATGCCAGAGGTGAGGCGAGAGTGACTACCTTCGACATCATGGCAGTATTTGACCCAAGTGTAACACCAAGGAACGTTGGAAAAACTGAAGTCAATGGGTGGAGGGTCAAAGTCAAAAGCCTCCAATAGCTGGAGCCATACCTGATGCAAAGGAAGAGGTCATGGTTAGCAGAGGCTGTCCTTCACAGTCACAGGACATCACTGCAGAAGTTGCTCAGGGACACATCCTCAGCCCAACCATCTTCCAATACTTCATGAAAGACCTTCTGTTTGTCATGAGGTCAGGAGTGTGGCAGCTCACTGATGATGCTGATGCCAGCCTACAGCAGAACATGGATGATATCTAGATTTAGGTTGACGAGTGGCAGGTATCATTTGCACCACATATGTGGCAGGGAATGACTACCTTGAATGAGAAACATAGAAACATAGAAAATAGGTGCAGGAGTAGGCCATTTGGCCCTTCGAGCCTGCATCACCATTCAATAATATCATGGCTGATCATTCACTTCAGTACCCCTTTCCTGCCTTCTATCCATACCCTTTGATCCCTTTAGCCGTAAGGGCCATATCCAACTCCCTCTTGAATATATCTAACGAACTAGCATCAACAACTCTCTGCGGAAGAGAATTCCACAGGTTAACAACTCTCTGAGTGAAGAAGTTTCTCCTCATCTCGGTCCTAAATGGCTTACCCCTTATCCTTAGACAGTGACCCCTGGTTCTGGACTCCCCCAAAATCGGAAACATTCATCCTGCATCTAAACTGTCCAGTCCCGTCAGAATTTTATATGTTTAAATGAGATCCCCTCTCATTCTTCTAAACTCCAGTGAATACAGGCCCAGTCGATCCAGTCTCTCCTCATATGTCAGTCCTGCCATCCCGGGAATCAGTCTGGTGAACCTTCGCTGCACTCCCTCAATAGCAAGAACGTCCTTCCTCAGATTAGGAGACCAAAACTGAACACAATATTCCAGGTTAGGCCTCACCAAGGCCCTATACAGCTGCAGCAAGACCTCCTGCTCCTATACTCAAATCCCCTAGCTATGAAGGCCAACATGCCATTTGCCTTCTTCACTGTCTGCTGCACCTGCATGCCAACTTTCAATGACTGATGTACCATGACACCCAGGTCTCGTTGCACCTCCCCTTTTCCTAATCTGCTGCCATTCAGATAATATTCTGCCTTCAAGTTTTTGCCACCAAAGTGGATAACCTCACATTTATCCACATTATACTGCATCTGCCATGCATTTGCCCACTCATCTAACCTGTCCAAGTCACCCTGCAGCCTCTTAGCATCCTCCTCATAGCTCACACTGCCACCCAGCTTAGTGACATCTGCAAACTGGGAGATATTACTCTCAATTCCTTCATCTAAATCATTGATGTACATTGTAAATAGCTGGGATCTCAGCACTGAGCCCTGCGGCACTCCACTAGTCACTGCCTGCCATTCTGAAAAGGACCCGACTCTCTGCTTCCTGTCTGCCAATCAGTTCTCTATCCACGTCAATACATTACCCCCAATACCATGTGCTTTAATTTTGCACACCAATCTCTTGTGTGGGACCTTGTCAAAAGCCTTTTGAAAGTCCAAATACACCACATCCACTGGTTCTCCCTGGTCCACTCTACTAGTTACATCCTCAAAGAATTCTAGAAGATTTGTCAAGCATGATTTCCCTTTCATAAATCCATGCTGACTTGGACTGATCCTATCACTGCTGTGCAAATGCGCTGCTATTTCATCTTTAATAATTGATTCCAACATTTTCCCCACTACTGATGTCAGGCTAACCGGTCTATAATTTCCCATTTTCACTCTCCCGCCTTTTTAAAAAATTGGTGTTACATTAGCTACCCTCCAGTCCATAGGAACTAATCCAGAGTCGAGAGACTGTTGGTAAATGATCACCAATGCATCCACTATTTCTAGGGCCACTTCCTTAAGTACTCTGGGTGTAGACTATCGGGCCCTGGGGATTTATCGGCCTTCAATCCCATCAATTTCCCTAACACAATTTCCTGGCTAATAAGGATTTCCTTCAGTTCTTCCTTCTCGCTAGACTCTCGGTTCCCTAGTATTTCCGAAATGTTATTTGTATCTTCCTTAGTGAAGACAGAACCAAAATATTTGTGCAATTGGTCTGCCATTTCTTTGTTCCCCATTATAAATTCACCTGATTCTGACTGCAAGGGATCTACATTTGTCTTCACTAATCTTTTCCTCTTCACATATCTATAGAAGCTTTTGCAGTCAGTTTTTATGTTCCTGGCAAGCTTCCTCTCATACGCTATTTTCCCCCTCCTAATTAAACCCTTTTCCTCCTCTGCTGAATTTGAAATTTCTCCCAGTTCTCAGGTTTGCTGCTTTTTCTGGCCAATTTATATGTCTTTTCCTTGGTTTTAACACTATCCCTAATTTCCCTTGTTAGCCACGGTTGAGCCACCTTCCCGTTTTATTTTTACGCCAGTCAGGGATGTACAATTGTTGAAGTTCAACCATGTGATCTTTAAATGTTTGCCATTGCCTATCCACCGTCAATCCTTCAAGTATCTTTTGCCAGTCTATTCTAGCCAATTCACATCTCATACCATCAAAGTTACCTTTCCTTAAGTTCAGGACCCTCGTCTCTGAATTAACTGCGTCACTCTCCATCTTAATAAAGAATTCTACCATATTATGGTCACTCTTCCCCAAGGGGCCTCACACAACAAGATTGCTAATTAGTCCTTTCTCATTACACATCACCCAGACTAGGTTGGCCAGCCCTCTAGTTGGTTCCTCAACATATTGATCTAGAAAACCATCCCTAATACACTCCAGAAAATCCTCCTCCACCGTACTGCTACCAGTTTGGTTAGCCCAATCTATATGTAGATTAAAGTCACCCATGATAACTGCTGTACCTTTATTGCACGCATCCGTAATTTCTTGTTCTTGGCCCAACCACCTCCCAATAATCTTTAATAGTACCACCATGGCTAAGTCCCGGAATACGTATCACTTGCCTGGAAAGGTGCAACAGAAGCAACACTCAAGCTCAACCTGTTATATATGTAAACCTGTGAATACCTTGTTTAACCACCAGAGGGCTCATCCCCTGGAGTCCCAAGGGATCCCACAATCCCTTGGGAGCAGCAGTACATAAGGAGGCCTCACAAGTTGGCGAGGCACTCTGGAGATCTGTAATAAAGGACTACGGCAACACATTACTTTAAGCTTACAATATCTGGTCAGATTCTTTATTTAAGACGAGATACAGATGACGAACCCTACTGCAACAATGCAGAGAACTGTGGGCATCCTGGAGAAATTTTCAGAGGGAGATGATTGGGAAACCTTCATGGGGTGACTCGACCAATACTTCGTGGCCAACGAGCTGGAAGGAGACGCGAACGCTGCCAAACGAAGGACAATCCTCACCGTTTGTGGGGCACCAACTTATGGCCTCATGAAAAATCTGCTTGCTTCAGCAAAACCCACAGAGAAGTCATACGATGATTTGTGCACACTGGTCCGGGAGCATCTAAATCTGAAGGAAAGCATTCTGATGGCGAGGCACTGGTTCTACAAGAGGTCTGAAGGCCATGAAGTGGCGAGCTACGTCGCCGAGCTAAGGCGCCTTGCAGGACATTACAAATTTGAAGGACACTTGGAGCACATGCTCAGGGACTTCTTTGTACTTGGCATTGGCCATGAAGTAATACTTCGCAAACTTTTGATTGCAGGGACCCCAACCTTGAATAAAGCCATAGCGATAGCCCAGGCATTCATCGCCACCAGTGACAAGACCAAACAAATCTCTCAGCACACGAGTGCTGCTGCAAGTACTGTGGACAAAGTAATGTTGTTTTCGAATCATAACGTACAGGGCAGGACTCACATGCCTGCAGCTGCACATTTGCAGATGTCTCAGAGTCCACCATCAAGGGTGGTGAATGCAAGGCCATTAACACCTTGTTGGCGCTGTGGAGGTAATCATCATTTTCATTCATGCCGCTTCAAAGGACACGTTTGCAAGGGCCGTGGAACAATGGGACACCTCCAACGTATGTGCAGGCGAGTTGCAAACCCTGCTAATCCTGCAAACCACCATGTTGCAGAGGAGAACAGATCCACGGTGGATCACGACAAACCAGAGCCTGACTGAGGAGGCAGAGGTATATGGGGTGCACACATTTACAACAAGGTGCCCCCGTTAATGCTGAAGGTTGAATTAAATGGACTCCCGGTGTCAATGGAGTTGGACACGGGTGTGAGCCAGTCCATAATGAACAAAAAGACTTAATAAATTGTGGTGCAGCAAGGCCTCAAGGCCAGTCCTGACTCCCATTCGTACTAAACTGAGAATGTTCACAAAGGAACTGATTCCCGTAATCGACAATGCTACTCTGGGCGGTACCGGGCAATGGCCCCATGCTGTTCGGCAGGAGCTGGCTGGGAAAGATACGCTGGAACTGAGACGACGTCCGAGCGCTCTCGTCCGTCGATGACACTTCATGTGCCCAGGTCCTAAACAAGTTCCTCTCGCTGTTCGAGCCGGGCATCGGGAAGTTCAAAGGAGCAAAAGTGCAGATCCACTTGATTTCGGGGGCGCGACCCATCCATCACAAGGCGAGAGCGGTACCGTACATGATGAGAGAGAGGGTGGAGATCGAGCTGGACTGGCTGCAACGAGAGTGCATCATTTCGCCAATCGAATTCAACGAGTGGGTCAGTCCGATTGTTCCAGTCCTCAAGGAAGATGGCACCGTCAGAATCTGTGGCGATTATAAAGTAACTAGCAATCGTTTCTCCCTATGGGATCAATACCCACTACCAAACGCAGACGATCTATTTGCGGCGCTGGTGGGAGGAAAAACGTTCACGAAGCTGGACTTGACCTCGGCCTACATGACGCAGGATCTGGAGGAATCATCGAAGGGCCTCACCTGCATCAACGCGCACAAAGGTCTCTTCGTTTACAACAGATGCCCGTTTCAATCAGCCGAGGCAATATTCCAGAGGAACATGGAAAGCTTGCTGAAGTTGGTCCCGCGCACTGTGGTCTTCCAGGACGACATCTTGGTTACAGGTCGGGACACCGTCGAGCACCTGCAGAACGTGGAGGAGGTTCTTAGTTGGCTTAAGTGTGTGGAGCTCAGGTTAAAACACTCGAAGTGCGTTTTCCTGGTGCCTGAAGTGGAGTTCCTGGGGAGAAGAATCGCGGCGGACGGCATCAGGCCCACCGATTCGAAGACAGAGGTAATCAAGAAAGCACCGAGACCACAGAACGTGACGGAGCTGCGGTCGTTTCTAAGACTCCTGAACTACTTTGGTAACTTCTTACCGGGACTTAGCACACTGTTAGAACCACTGCACTCTTTTCTGCGTAAAGGAGATGAATGGGTATGGGATAAAAGCCAAGAAAATGCCTTTGAGAAAGCTAGGAAACTGTTATGCTCAAACAAATTGCTTGTGTTGTATGATCCATGTAAGCGTTTGGTACTAGCATGTGATGCGTCGTCATATGGTGTCGGGTGTGTATTGCAACAAGTTAATGAACCTGGGAAATTGCAACCGGTTGCTTATGCATCCAGAAGTCTGTCTAAGGCTGAGGGGGCCTACAGCATGATCGAAAAAGAAGCGTTAGCGTGTGTTTATAGGGTAAAGAAAATGCATTAATATCTATTTGGGCTCAAATTTGAATTGGAAACTGACCATAAGCCACTTATATCCCTCTTTTCTGAAAGTAAGGGGATAAATACGAATGCATCAGCCCACATCCAGAGATGGGCGCTCACATTGTCCGCATACAACTACGCCATCCGCCACAGGCCAGGCACAGAAAACTGTGCCGATGCTCTCAGTAGGCTGCCATTGCCCACCACAGGGGTGGAGATGGCACAGCCCGCAGATTTAGTTATGGTAATGGAAGCATTCGAGAGTGAGCAATCACCTGTTACCACCCGACAGATTAGAACCTGGTCGAGCCAGGACCCCTTACTGTCCTGAGTAAAAAAAACTGTGTGCTCCACGGGAGTTGGCTTATTGTTCCGTTCGAGATGCAGGAAGAAATAAAGCCATATCAGCGGCGCAGAGATGAAATGTCCATACAGGCAGACTGCTTCCTTTGGGGTAATCGGGTAGTGGTGCCAAAAAAGGGCAGGGACACTTTCATTAGTGACCTCCACAGTACCCACCCAGGCATTGTAATGATGAAAGCGACAGCCAGATCCCACATGCGGTGGCCCAGTATCGATGCAGATTTAGAGTCCAGCGTGCACAAATGTAACACATGTTCACAGTTAAGCAATGCACCCAGGGAGGCGCCACTAGGTTTATGGTCCTGGCCCTCCAAACAGTGGTCCAGGGTCCATGTCGACTAATAAGGCCCATTCATGGGAAAAATGTTCCTTGTGGTTGTATATGCGTACTCCAAATGGATTGAATGTGAGATAATGTCGGCAAGCAAGTCCGCTGCCACCATTGAAAGCCTGCGGGCCATGTTTGCCACGCACGGCCTGCCTGATGTCCTTGTGAGTGACAATGGGCCATACTTCACAAGTGCCGAGTTCAAAGTGTTCATGACCCGCAATAGGATCAAACATGTCACAACTGCCCTGTTTAAACCAGCATCCAATGGTCAGGCAGAGCGAGCAGTGCAAACAATCAAGCAGAGCTTGAAGAGGGTAACTGAAGGCTCACTACAGACTCGCCAATTCCGAGTCCTGTTTAGTTTCCGCACACGACCCCACTCGCTCACTGGGGTTCCCCCCAGCTGAGCTGCTCATGAAAAGGGCTCTTAAGACAAGGCTCTCTTAGTCCACCCTGATCTACATGAACAGGTAGATAGCAGGCGGCTTCAACAGAATATATATCATGATCGCGCAAATGTGTCACGTGAAATAGAAATTAAAGATCCTGTATTTTTGTTGAACTATGGACAAGGTCCCAAGTGGCTTCCCGGCACTGTCATGGCCAAAGAGGGGAGTAGGGTGTTTCTGGTCAAACTTTCAAATGGACTGACCTGTAGAAAACACTTGGACCAAACCAAACTCAGATTCACGGGCTATCCAGAACAACCCACAATAGACTCTACCTTTTTCGACCCCCCAACACACACACAAGTGACAACCGACCCAGCGGTTGACCACGAAGCAGAACCCATCACCTGCAGCATCCCAGTAGAACTCATCACACCCAGCAGCCCGGCAAGGCCAGCTGCGCAGCAGCCCAGCGAGGGCCCAGCAAACGACTCACCAAAACCAGCATTTGCACCGAGACGATCAACCAGGGAAAGGAAGGCCCCAGATATCGACTCACATTGTAAATAGTTACACTATTGACTTTGGGTGGGGGGGGTGGTGGAGGGGCGGGGGGGGGGGGGGAAGTGTTGTTATATATGTGAACCTGTAAATACCTTGTTTAACCACCAGAGGGCTCATCCCCTGGAGTCCCAAGGGATCACACAATCCCTTGGGAGCACCTGTACATAAGGAGGCCTCACAGGCTGGAGAGGCACTCTGGAGACCTGCAATAAAGGGCTACGGTCACACATTACTTTAAGCTGACAGTACCTGGTCAGATTCTTTATTCAAGACATAACAGAACCCATCCTGGATGGAGCAGTTCACTTGATCAGTGCGCTGCCACTAAACACAATGTCCACCCCCTACCACAAATTCATTGTGCTGCAGTAATTATGAACTACACGACACACTGCAGCAACTCACCAAGGTTACTTGGGCAGCACCTCCCTCTCCTGCGATTTGTGCCAGTGCCTCAGCCCGTCTGTGGCCGAAACTCTCATCTATGCTTTTGTTACCTCCAGACTCGGCTTTTCCAATGCTCTCTCCTGGCTGGCCTCCTACCTCGCATCCTCCACAAACTTCAGCTCATCCAAAACTCTGCTTCCTGTGTCCTAACTCGCACCAAGTCCCGTTCACCCATCACCCCTGTGCTCGCTGACCTACACTGGCTCCTCGTCCAGCAATGCCTCGAATTTAAAATTCTCATCCTTGTCAAAACTCCCTCCATGGCCTTGCCCATCCGTATCTCTGTAACCTCCTCCAGCTCTCATATCCCTCCAAGAACCCTATGTTCCTAAAATTCTGGCCTCTTGCACACCCCAATTTCTTTCACCCACCATTGGCAGCCATGCCTTTAGCTGTCCAGGCCCTAAACTCTGAAATTCCCTTCTGAAACCCCTCCACCTATTTCTCCACCTTTAGAAACATAGAAACATGGAAAATAGGTGCAGGAGTAGGCCATTCGGCCCTTCGCGCCTGCGCCACCATTCAATAAGATCATGGCTGATCATTCACCTCAGTACCCCTTTCCTGCTTTCTCTCCATACCCCTTGATCCCTTTAGCCGTAAGGGCCATATCCAACTTCCTCTTGAATATATCTAACAAACTGGCATCAACAACTCTCTGCGGAAGAGAATTCCACAGGTTAACCATTCTCTTTAAGTCGCTCTTTATAACCTACCCCATAATCAAGCTTTTGGTCACCTTGCCTAATATCTCTTTAAGTGGCTCAGTGTCAAATCTTGTCTCATTACGGTCCTATGAAGCATCTTGATAATATTTTACTACATCAAAGGCACTAAATAGATGCAAGTTGCTGTTGTCGCACCTAGAAGAACAAGAGCAGCAATGTTGTGGTTAAAATGTCAGCTCCAGGTTCCACTTCAAGCCACTTAGCACCCTGACTTGAACATATATCACTATTCCTTTATCATTACTGGGTCAATGTAATGGCATTTGCTGCCCAATACTTTTCTGGGAGTCACATCACCACAAGAGACTGCAACGCTTTAAGCAGGAGGCCCACAGGGCAACTGAGGGATGGGCAATAAATGCCAGCATTGCCTCAATCCCAAGAACAAATAGAAAAACCCCGCCCGATGTCTGTGAGCCAAGTTTCACCAGACCAGGTATAACCTGACCTTCTGGTCTACAGGAACCACATTTAACCGGATAAACACTGGCAGCTGGCTTGCGGACTCTGGACTTTTGTACAAATGATTGATAACAGCAACGCCCTAAAGACCTCTGTAACTTTGCGACTTACAGAGCAGGCTTTACAGCAAATAACACGGCCAGAAGAGTTCACTTAAACACCCACTTACTTCGCTTTGGATGATCTACAGTCATCATAGATAAAGCGGTAGCATAAATGCAGCTTGCCACAGCCCTCGCAGTCCCTCTTCGAATAGATTTTGCACAGCCTGACCGAGGTGACGGCGATGATGAGACTGTCTGGAGTCAGATTGGACCCGAGTGGTTCAGCTCCTGAGCGTTTCACCACAGCAAAGTGCTCGATGTCGTGCAGGGCCTGGTTTAGATCAGTCCCAGAGACACTGATGTGGCTGGTAATTTCCCCCTGGATGGAGTTGTAATCCAGAGCCCCCTGGTTGGCGCAGAGGGTCTTGAGGCTGTATTCTGTGACAGTCAGTTGCGACATTTCTCCTCCTTGTGTTTTATTGTCCTCTTCTTTTGAAATCGAGGCGAGTTTAACAAAAAGATCTTATGTGACACGGAATCTTAGAAATGAAACTGAAACCGGGAGATTTACTGGCTAGCTGTTAACTGTTGTGATCTTATGAGCTGGAAGGCTTTTATTTTAACCCTTTAGTTGCTAATTTTCCTTTTAGCAACTTTCCACTTTAGTTCCTGAATGTGCTGACTTGTGCTGGGGCACAGCGCAAAGTACTAGAGACCCTGTTACCTTGCCCAAATGGTCATTCTTCATATGTGAGCCTAGACTGTGAGTGTTTTCAGCTATTTCACTGTGGAGGTATCACAGCCAAGCTTGCTCTGGTCCTCACTGAGGAGACGTGTGCACATTCCACCAAGGGTCACGTTATAGTAACCAGGAAGGGGGAGCCCTGGCGTCTTTTATCCATCTGTAGCCAAGGGGCACTGTGGCTGATTGTAGCATCTTTACTACTGCCTCCTTTGAGCAACCTCAGAGAACCAAGGCTCAAAACTACCATTGTCCATTCATGCTTTTGTTACTGTCAGACTCAACTATTCCAATGCTCTCCTGGTTAGTCTCCCAGCTTCCACCCTCCGTGAACTTGGGCTCATCCAAAACTCTGCTGCCTGTTTGCTAACTCACACCAAGTCCCATTCACCCACCACCCCGGTGCTCGCTGACCTACATTGGCTCCCAGTCCAGCAACGCCTCAAATTTGAAATTCTCATCCTTGCGTTCAAATCCCTCCATGGCCTCGCCCCTCCTTATCTCTGCAACCTCCTCTGGCCTGACAACCAACATTCCCTCTAAGCTGCATGGCCGTGTAACCGCGCAACTGTCTGCTCATCCCGCACCGCCTGGGACCGGCATTTCAAATGTGAAATTTCGCACATGCGCGAAACTTTCAATGGGTCACGCGGCTTGTTAAAGGACTGCACCTCCCTCTCCAAAAATTAGCGGAGTATTGCCTACAACCCTACAAGAACTCTACTCTCCTTCAATTCTAGCCTTGTACATCCCTGATTTACTTTGACCCACCATTGGCGGCCGTGCCTTCAGCTGTCTAGGGTCCAAGCTGTGGAATTCTCTCCCTAAACCTCTCAGTCACTCTCTTCCTTGAAGACATTCCTTAAAATCTACCTTTTTTGACCAAGTTTCTGGTCACCTGCCATAATATCTCTTTAGGTGGCTCGGTGTCAAGTTTTGTCTGATAATGCCATTGTGAAGCGCCTTGGGATGTTTTACTACATTAAAGGTGCTATATAAATGCTTCTTCTTGTTGTCTTGTTCCATAAC